>NC_063365.1:8613016-8651591 GCF_021869965.1 Rhincodon typus | reverse complement strand
CCAAATATGGTTTGTAAAAATAAATATTACTGAGCATAATAGGAACTAAGTGCACCTATCCTGTGATTTTAGAGTCTGGAAGGCAAAGTTATAGATTCACCTTGCCAATTTTTCAGTGACTGCACTCTGTCATGAAGCCTTGTACCAATATGTTTCACAACAGTGGACCTTTCAGGTTGATCTCTTGCAACACTGTTGTCATAGATAACCATGGTTGATTATTGTCTACAGACCAGCCGTTCCATTCGATTTCAGTCTCCACTGCACATTTAGTGATATATCTACTTCAGTCAGTACTAGATTGTTAAACTGTTAAGCTGGGGCATTTTAAGTATCTTTTCCTTTGTGAACAGCTTTCCATAAGAAGTTGCATTCATTCTATCTAGAGGATTCCCTAATCTTGAATTGTTAAACTGGAGTGGGAACTTAAACAAGGGGATTTGCCGGCAAATGATAAAAACAAGCTGGAAGACATTGGCTGACTATTCTCACCATGGGACACTTTAACTCAAATCTATGGCAGTATTTTAGAACTGAGGGAACTCAACTGGGAGCTGTCTCATTTCAACTGAAGCTCTGTTCTTGTAATTTACACAACCACCTACAGGGAGCAAAGGATACACAAATACCTCCCATCAATTGCTGTGCAGTGTATGGTTTTGCAAATACTTAGTGGAGGCTGGAATAAAAAGTTGGTCCACAATCAGACAGATTCCAGTGGAGCGTGTCAGCACTAAAATATCACCTGATAGACTTATACTAATGAATATTAATTGCTGGTCTCACAGGCACTGAAAATGTCATTGTTCCCATTGTGGAATAACATCTTGCTGAGGCTTGAGGCTGAAACACTGTAAGAACTCTGATAAAGGAACTAAGCACTGCATCTCACCTATGCTCTATCTGATATGTCAATGACTGCTACTTCCCAAGTGAGCGGTGGCAGTCTCCAGTCAGGATTTAATCCCCCAGTGCTTTTTCTAACCACTGTTCACTTCAATGAATATATATATATCAATCCAAAGATATAAATCCTGTTTTTAAGAAATGAGTTTCAATGAACATCTTGGGCTTGACATGTAACTCATTGTTTTAAGCACAGTATTAGCCTCAATCTCAATGAATAGCTGCTCTTCCTGGATACTATCAATTACTTGTGGTATTCATTTAATAGTATGTTTTTCTAATTCTCAGCCTTCTGTGCAGTGTGGCCGAGGAAAGGGACTCTAGCTCACCGCTGTTCTTTTGCAAGCCCGAAGTATCTTCCCCGACACCACTGGATGAAGAATATCTGACCATCAGCTCCACATCAGACTCCTCACAATGTGACAGTCCAGATTCTCAATCACCCAACATCGCTGTGCCACAGCCTCACTTCTTGATGCCTTTCCCCGAGGATTCAAGCCCCGCAGAGAAAGACACTAGTGATAAAACTGAATGGGAAGATCTGAAGGAGTTAGATCCCGAAGTGGAAGCAAGCGTAAGGAATGACGAAGACGAGGAAGAAGTTCCAAACTTAGTAAGTGTGGCACAACATGGTTCTGCAAAATGGTAAAACTGTTTTACATGGTTCACTGTATAATGCCTTACATGCCGCTCATGCATGCGTGTTAATGTGAATGTCCTTACATCAGGAACAAATGAACTAAACTTTGCTCCTTTGTTTTCATTGCAACCTCGGTTGACGATACATTGAAGACTTTTGGCAGCCATGGTAAAAACATGTTCTCATCTGTACTGCTGATATAAAGGCGACCGTGCCAAAGTTAATGCTTATTATTTTCAAGAATAATTTTTACGTCAGTATTACTGGAATTGCACCTTTGCATTCAATAGAAAATACTTTCATGTGACAGTAGAATTTCAAAGAGAGATTGCAGCTTTGCAAATAAATAAACCAGTGAGCACTGAAGCCAGTTCAAAACCTTTGGATCAGGTAATTATCATTTAAAAATAAATCCATTTTGTCTCAGTAAATGATTGTGCAGAGCCACTTCCAATGAAGTACATGGCTCATAGACAATGTGTGTGCAGTTGCTGAAAAATTACATTAACGTTGCCTTGGGTACCACTGATTTTGTTCCCTTCACAACACCATATTAAAGGAATCCTGTGCCACTAATAATAGGGAGTAACAAATAGCACAAGGTGTTCACACAATGAAGTGATGACCTGCAGCGAGCAAGTCAAAAACGTACACTCTAAATTCTGGAAGCTTCAACTAGTGTGATTGTGGGGTCAGAAATGCATTCACATAACCCTGAGCACCAGCACAATGTGAGCAGGACAGGATGCCAGTATCAGACAAATGTGCCATTTTGCAGCAACCCCTCCAGCTGATCTGAACAGCAGGTAAAACAATCCAAGACCAAATGCTGCAGAGACTGGAATTTGAAAACACAAACACAAAACTCTGGAAACCACTCAGCAGGGCAGACAGAATCTGTGGGGAGAAAGAAATAGAATTGATATTTCAGCGGAAGGACCATTTCAAATAGTCTGGCTAACTTGCCCTCTAAAACTTTCTAAATCCTTGAGCTTTAAAGCTGTGTCTAAAGACCTTTGGCTATCTTTAAAAATGATCCATCAACACCAACCTTAGGATTCTGTGCAGAACATTGCCACAAATTTGCACATGCACTATTCACGTGAAAATTTAGAAATCTCAACCAACTCCTGAAAGCTGTAATTAACTGATGCATCTTAAGTATATTCATTGTAATATTTCATTAAAGATTCCTGAACATCTCTCCGCTGGTAATGTTATTTTAAACCCGCTCCATTTAAGCAACTGTAAATATGTCTAAGTCTCAATACAACCTTCTGGAGATGGATGAGACTGAGTAGCTCTTGTCATGTTTGATTGCTTAGATGTGCCTTAGGAGGTGTTGGCAGTTCATCCCAGCCAATTGAAGAACAGATACCCCTTCAATCCCCCTCTGCTTTGCCGAAAAGGCTTAATAATGAGCGGCAGCTTGGTTCTGCCAAATAGGTCAAGGGCAGACTGTTGTCATTCAAAAGCCAGTGCGATACATACTTAAAAGCTTCCTGTATTCTTTTGTGTTGAAGCATGAGGCAATTAAAAATAATATTGTGATAAATTGGGCAGATGTTCAAGGAATAACGTAACGGACTCTGTGAAGTTTATCACAATGGAGTGAATGTGAGCAAGGAGGAGTCATTAATTATTATCTATGAGAATAAGGTTGTTTCATTCATAATTCATTTTGTTCTGATTGAAACAGAATTAAATTTATATTAAATTGAGTACATGATTGATCTGTTTCTGTTATGACTGAATTCTAAATTATTTTACATTTCAGTTGCATCCGTATTTCCCTACAGCAATATTATTAGCTTTATAATCATTATTCCACATTTTGACTTTTTGCCTGTTATTGTTCAAATGAAAACTGACTTGTTCATTAGGTAAGAGGTAAAGACTTTAGAGTGTATTTTAAACTCACAATGCCATTTTATGAGATATCCTATATATGTTCTTTATGACATTATTGTATCTTATGGCACTGGCTGTCATCAGAGGTTTTGGATACCTCATTCAATTAGATAGAGCGAAGTACACACATATACACATATTCGTGTTGGCACATGTACATGCACACAGACACACACAGACACAGACACACACTCACACACACACACACACACACACACACACACACACACACACACACACACAAACTCACACACACTTACACAGACACAGACACAGACACACACACAACACAGACGCACACACACTCACACAGACACACACACACTCACACAGACACACACATGCACACACACACTCCCTCTTAGTGTTCCTTGGTCATAGGTCCCAATTCCAATATATCCCACCATGGCAGATGGTGAAATCTGAATTCATTAAAAATCTGGAATAAAATGTTAGTCTAAGGGGGACCATCTGATGACCACTGTCAATTGTCCCAAAAAACACTCATGTCCTTCAGAGAAGGAAATCTGCCATCCTTACTTGGTCTGGCCTACACCTGACTCCAGGGCCCCAGCGATGTGGTTGGTCCTTAACTGCTCCCTGGGAAGTTAGGAATGAATTACAAATGCTGGCCCAGCCAGCAAAGCATGCATCCCATGAGTGAATTCTAAAAATCACACAGATGCCCACACACAGCCTGATTCAACTCTGAACAAGTGGGCGGGTTTAAATGGATTAACAGTGGACTCTCACATACAGTAGGAGGAACAGCAGCAGATCTTTCTCTTTCCCTGTTTTTGGGGCACTAATTTCTACAGTGGTACTCCTGCTACAATCAACCAGCCCACTATATCGAAGCTAAAAGGTACCTGGACTGTATGGATCACAGGAAATCCCAATGACACTTTGGATACTTAGAGCAACATTTTCATCTCTTATCATCTCTTCAGACTTTGCATTGAATCTCTGGTTGGGAACATGTCGCTGTCACTCTCTCTGTGAAAGTTGCCCTGTTTGCTGCCAGTAGGAGGTCCATTTCTCCTCTAACCTCCTGTCTGCTTTGGCCTCTTCTTGTGGTTCCCCTGCCTGAGGGCCGCACTGAAATATGTGATTTACTGATGGTGGAGAGGTCGGGACATTTACCATCTTGCATTACATGGCTCCAAGTCTTCAACATTTTCGGTGCAAAAACTTCCTGAACTGAAAGGAGGCTTGAGTCCTACTTGTCCTGTTGCAGTCACGTTCAGGGTGGCACGTCTGTGGGTGCTTATAAAAAAGAAAGAAGAAATCAGCTGAAGACCTTGGAAACCTGAAGGGAATATGCAGCAGGTTGGTAAAATGAATAAGAATGGTCAACGGGCAGTTTTACAATGGGCTAGGGCTTAGCCTTGCTGGTTTACTGCCCAAGTAGTGACGATGACACTAATACCCATTTTGCCTTTTCTCTTTCCAGTTGTTGACCAACCTCCAATGTATTCGCAGCTATTTGTGCTTTAGTATTTCCAGTCTGCATTGCCTTCTCCCATCAATCTATCTTTGTGGTAATTAATGACATGAAGAATCTTGTTCAGCCATGGTTGGGCTTGTTGCAGCTCCATTTTGCACTAAGGCAAGCAAGGGTCGGGGTTTGAGTTTGCTTTGGCTGCATTTAGATTGAGCCCAATATTAACGACAACAACGTGACCGTACTGGTACAGGCACAATTGGCTAAACTGGCTATGCTATGACGGTTCTGTGATTCTATGAATTTGGCACATTTAAATGTAGTAAAACATCCCAAAGTATTTTACAGAAGTGGTATCGATGAAAATCTGATACTAAGGGATTAGTGGAAAAGGAAAAGAATTCAACAAGTTCATGAAAGAAGAAGAGGTAGGCAGAAAGAAGGAATTCCACAACTTTAGGACCCAGGAAGCTGAAGGCTTGGTTGCTAACGGTAGTGTGATTAAAATTGGGGAGGCCTAAGAGGCTACACACGGCAATATTGCTACAGGAGAACTTGC
Source organism: Rhincodon typus (assembly GCF_021869965.1). Taxonomy (NCBI): domain Eukaryota; kingdom Metazoa; phylum Chordata; class Chondrichthyes; order Orectolobiformes; family Rhincodontidae; genus Rhincodon; species Rhincodon typus. The sequence goes on along the minus strand of NC_063365.1, from coordinate 8,646,131 downwards.
TTTCAGAATGGGTGAGGAGTTCAATTTGAATGGATAAAAAAAGGCCAGCTTGCATTTCTGTCACAGCTTTCACAATGTTTGGATGTTCCTTATACTTTACAGCCAATGCAGTACTTTATATAGTCACTGTTCCAAATTGCTGTTCATTTCAGCTTTACGTGTCAGCTCATTGTGTGGGATGAACTTTATACAAGTTATTACAAGAGAATTGTTATGATGCAGGAGATCATTCAGCCTTCAGTCTGTGCTGCCTTCCTGCAAGTCACGTTGTCCATCTCCACTTGACCTGCACATTATTGTCTCCACAGATTCCTTCTCTTTCGAAGGAATCTACCGCCACAACAATCTTGGGCATTCATTCAAAAACCTAATCACTTGAAATATGAAAAATTGCTTTTCCTCATGTTGCTGTTGCTCCTTCTGCCAATCTCCCGAAATCAGTGCCCTTCAGTTCTTGATTCTTCCGCCAATGGGAATATTTCCACCTTATCTACTCTGTCTGGACACCTCCTGATTTTGTACAGCTCTATGACATCTTCTTTTCAACAAGGAAAACAGCCCCACCCTCTCCAATTCACCCATCTAACTGATCCTGGAATAATTTCCAGTTCCTTGCTGTGCCCTCTCTATCGCCTTCCAACGCATCCTCCCGTCAAATTCAGAGCTTCGATGGGAAGAAATATCAGAAATATGGCCTCACCTCCCATATAGTTGTTTCGGAAAAAAAAGGTAGGTTGACGGCACATCATACATTCCTATTGAGCAGCTCTTCAGGCTTTGTAGTGTGATTGAGAGAGATAAAATACATATTGCATTCATTGCTATTATCACTGCCTGATCTTTTTCTTTAGCCCATAATACGGGAATATGAAATGTACGTAACCTTGAAGAAAAATAAGAAGGGAAGCCTTGGTTTCACCATAATGCGCAGTAAACTGGACAACTGCTATTACATCCGTGATGTCCTGGATAATCCTGCAAAGGCTGATGGGAGACTAAGAGCAGGAGACAGGCTCATAACGGTAAAGACATTATAAAAACAAAAATGGCTTGTGTACCTGGCTATCCTACACGGCAGCTGGCAGCATTTTACATTTGATGTTAGTGTTTTGGAAACCTGTGGTTATATCAGGTTTGGCCTTCAGCTAACAACCTGGTTTGGCCACATTCAGTTTGAGTCCCACTTCTGTTACACCTGGTGGCCAATTTTCTGGGTTACGTCCCTGTAAGAGCATTAACAGTATATAGACACTGTAAGCTCAGCCTTTAGCATTAGGATAACTTCAAAGAGGAGACAGGTAACTTTTGAAATATGTTTATCAATGAAGTCAGTGAGTGGGATGGGATAGACAGCAATGAAAGAGGGGGAGAGTGGTCGGCAGAGGGGAATACTTTAATGGCAAAGTAGTTTGAAATGAGTCATTGGAGAGGGAAATAAGCAGAAATGAAGTGGGATGTCAATAGACGGAAGGGAATATGAAGGATAATGAAGGGGGAAGATACTGGAAGAGTGTATTTATACAGAGAAAAGACAGAATGCCTGCATCACTGAGAACAAGCAATGAGAGGGGCCAGGGTGAACAGGAATGGAGAAGTGAAAGGATGACATTTGGATCAAAATTACTTGAAATTAAAGAACGGAGGAAGTGTGCCAGTTTCAAAGAGGTAGAGCATTCCCAGTTGGAACTGAGAGATTGGAAAACAACTGGTTGCTTCATTGAAAATTTTGGACATTGAACAGGGTTACTGTGACAGAAGCACAATGTAGGGAGTTACATGGGGTACAACGTGTGTATGTTGAAAAAGGGGGGCACATTGGCTCAGTGGTTAGCATGGCTGCCTCACAGCTCCAGGGACCTGAGTTCAATTCCACCAGTGTCTGTGTCTCCCTGTGTCTGTGTAGGGTTCCTCTGGGTGCTCCGGTTTCCTCCCACAGTCCAAAGATGTGCAGGTTAGGTGGATTGGCCATGCTAAATTGTCCATAGTGTCCAGGATGTGTAGGCTAAGTAAGATAGTGATGAGAAATGCAGGGTTACAGAGATAGGGTGGGATGCTCTTTGGAGATTTGGTGTGGACTTGTTAGGCCGAATGGCCTGTAAGGATTCTATGAAAGAGTAGGGTGTGGATGAAGTATGGTGTGAAAATTTGGTGAGTTAGATAACATACAGTATCTATGGGAGATGGGAGAGTGGAGAGTTTGATGGGGTGCAGTGTTTGTGAACAGTTTTGAGTTAGATGGGGTATAGAGTGTGTAAGTAAAGGGCTGGTGTCTGATGGTGCACAGTCTGAAATGTTGGAGAATTAAATGGAGTGCAGTGTGTACGAGAGAGGGTGGTGACTTACAGTGGGGTATTGTGTGTGTGTGTAGTTGGATGGGGTACTGTGTGTGATGGGTGAGAGCAGACAGGGACTTGGTTGGTGTACAGTGTGTGTAAGAGAGAGAAAGAAAGAGAAGCTGAAGAGTTGGATGGAGTACAGAGTGTAAACGTGAGAGGGTGGGGAGTTGATAGAATACAGTATGCGTATCTGTGAGACAGAGAGAGAGAGGGTGGGGAGTGGAATGGTTACGGAGTTTCTATTATATCAGTTTGATGCAAAGATAATGCATTTGTGAAACAGAATGGGTTGGGGAGATACATGGGCAAACGTGACTGAATGACTGCTAGGAAAGAATGGATGATCTCAGTGAGATAAAGACTATTAGCATTATGACTCATTTATAGAATTCATCTTTGATTATTCGCAGATCCACTGTTACCTGTTAGGGAAAACATTATGTAAAATCTATAAATTTCTGTTATATTTGAAAATCTGCTGATAATTTTATAGACACAGGCGGCCTAATAACCACAATGCCAATGTTTGCTTCAGTATTATTGGCATTGTACAGGAAAGTCTTGTGAAAAAAGATTCCCTTCTCTACATTATTCTGTAATCTGATTCATTTATGCATCACAGCGCAGAGCTGAAAGCAATAACAAGAGGGTCAATGATCCTTTGGAATTGAATTTATTTATTTAGTAGTGACTCAGGACAAGGACTGGAACATCCCTTCGGAGTTCTTACGCTGGATTGTTAAATGCATTAAAGCAGAGAGCCATTCCCCACTCTTCATTTATACTATATCTAAATAAATCTGAAATATAGCCACTAGATCTAGTGATCAGATTACAAGGTGTTGTTCTATTTGGTTACATTCAAATTGCTTTTTTACTATCAGTTTTTATGGATTTAGTTTAAGTTTGCAGCATTGACAGGGCTAGTTCCCTTTTTAGTGCCACCCTCCCCCACTTTAGTTTTTTTTGTCCTCCCCTGCAGTCATTTATCCATCTTGTCCTTCCATTTCAAGACAGGGACAGGAATGAGGCCTTCAGGCCCTCGAGATTGTTTCTCTGTCCAACAATATCTGATAAATAGCCGAATGGATGGCAAATTTGCTGAGAAACAGAAAACAGTAAGAAGGGAGATAACACAGTGTGGAGCTGGAGGAACATAGCGGGCCAGGCAGCATCAGAGGAGCAGGAAAGTTGACGTTTCGGGTCGGGACCCTTCTTCAACCATTTCTGAAGAAGGGTCCTGACCTGAAACATCAACTTTCCTGCTCCTCTGATGCTGCCTGACCCGCTATGTTCCTCCAGCTCCACACTGTGTTATCTCTGACTCCAACATCTGCAGTTCTTACTATCTCTAACAGTAAGAAGGGAGACTGGGGACACAAGTACACTCTGGCATTTCAGTGCGTTGCCAAGAAAGTGAGGCACTGCCAGACGAGTGATCTTTCAGACAAGTTATTCAACTGAGGCAGGCCTGAGAATAGGCCTTGAAGAGGTGGGCCTCAGATCAGGCTGAAAAATAACATGAATGAACGGCTAAGCGCTCATTTACCTGAACTTCTTCGTTGTCATACAGGTAAACGACTTTGATGTCACAAATATATCACATGAGAATGCCATTAATCTGCTCCGGTCTGCTCCTGCCAAATTAACCATCATGGTAGGACGTGCTGCTCAGAATCTACTTCCAGTACTACCCCTGGAAAAGATCCCTGACATCATCCTAAAGAAAGGTCCAAATGGTCAGTTAGGTAAGTGGCAAAGAAAGTGGTCAGGAAAATCTTGCTCGATATTTATTGTGTAGTGAGCCTACCTAGTACTCGGAATTAGATTGTTTATAATTTCTTTTTACCCCATAGTTCCTTTATTTGCACTGAATGCGACAATATTTTTATTAAAGCAAATATTTAAGATAAATATTCTGGAACGTTTCATGAAGTAATGCTCTGTGTTACTTTGAGACACAGTGAACCCCCTTGATAAATTTCTACTGGGAGCCATGTACAATATAGTGAGAAGCTTGTTTTATGGGGTGTATCTTAATGAGGGAGCCAGAAAGAACATTAAACATGAGTGTTACGATCACCACGCTGCTAGTATTTTCTTACCATAAAAATGGCATCTTGTGTTGAAATCAAAACTCTCGTTGAAGGTATTGACTGATTACATGGAAACTGTCATAACACACTAGGCAATAAAAGAAGCCAGTTAGAATGGACTGAAAATTTTACTCTTTTTCAACCTTCCCACTGTGGCCTAATGAGCAAAGCTGTTCCTGTATTTATTTTAGAAAGTCTTCAAATTGTTTTAGTAAAAAATGTCCAGGGTTTGTAAGCACACTATTTACTTGATTGCATTCAAAACTTTACAATTTTCCTTCGCATCTGATGTAATGAATTTACTGTTTAATTTCCATTCGATGTTTCACATCCGTAGACGGGCAGCATTGTTTCTCTGAGAATCTTAGGTGACGTCCCTACTCCACATTGTAAGATCAGACTTGGGTCAAAATGTCTAGAGGAGAAAAGGTAAGGAGAGAAATAGTGCTGCCAAGCAAAGCTTTTTAATTTTTCTCTTTCTGTCTGCTTTCTTGGATTTAGTTTAAGTGGCTGGTTCTGACACCCTTATCCAGTATTGCTTTCCCTGGTAAGATCTAGAGAAGGCCTGTACAGTCATAATTTAAGCCCTGTCAGAACATCCTGTGCACTCTCCTACCAGTTACACTGGTGTTGAGCTGAAAACTTCCTTTGATTCGATATTGAAAATGGAAATCATGGGGATATCTGCATTTTGCACTGAGGTTTGCAAGGACAGAGAATATATTCTCTGCGGGGGGGCTTCAATGTGTGTCACTAAGACTGACTCTATTACATCACTACTATCTCCAGTGGTCAATGGCCTGAAGGATGTATCTTCCAGCCTGCATCAAAGGTAGTTAATAACGAACCTACAAGAGGGAGAAGCACACTAGCCCTTATTTGCACCATTTTTCCTGTCGCTGTCAGTCCATGTCGGTTTAGGCAGGAGTGACCACCACATAACGTTTTGTGAAGACAAAGTCACATTGTCACACTAGGCATACCCTCCATTGTATTGTGTGGCACTTCCGCCATGCTAAATGGGACAGATTCAGAACAGACCTGGTCACTTAAAACAGAGCATGAGATATAGTGGACCATCGGCAGCAGCAGAATTGTGTTCAACCATAGGCTGTAACTTTACTGCCCAGCATATACCCAACTCTACCTTACTATTAAGCCAGGGGATCATCCCTTGTTGAATAAGGAGTGCAGAAGGGTCTGAAGAAGGGTCTAGGCCCGAAACATCAGCTTTCCTGCTCCTCTGATGCTGCTTGGCCTGCTGTGTTCATCCAGCTCTACACCTTGTTAACTGCAGGAGGTCATGTTGCCTTGAGCATCATTGGCTGTACCTAAAAGTGAGCTGTCATCCCGCTAAAGCTGCAACACAGGACTGCTTGTATACCAGATAGTAGAAACAGCATATGATTGACAGGGCAAAATGATCCCACAGACAACCAATGGATCAGATCCTAACTCTGCAGTGCTGCCACATCTAGTCATGAGTTGTGGTGGGTAATTGAACAACTAATAGTAGGAGACCACGTTCAGCCAGACATCATACTGGATGACCCATCTCGATCTCCTTGAGGTCTGCTGCATCACAGAACCCAATCTTCAGCCAATTTGCTTCACTGCACTTGGTACCAAGAAATGGCTGAGGGGACTGAATACTGCTAGGTCTATGGGTCCTGACGACTTCCTATTAATAGCATTGATGACCAGAACTTGCTGCAGCCCTTCTCGAGCTGTTCTAGTACAGCTACAATGCTGGCATATACCTGGAAATGGAGAAAAATGCCTAGGCATACACAAAAAGCAGAACAAATACTGCTCCATCAGCCACCTCTCAATCACCAGCAAAGAGATGGAAGTGATGAAATTGATAGATAGCAATGGTAAATGTAAACTTGGTGTAGTCCTAGACAGGGCTGCTCTCTCATTAGAGGCTGGTGCTCAGTTTAACTTTAGAATGACCATGTTTCAGGTGAGGGGCAAGGTTGAGAAGGCAGGACCTTCATGGTAATTTCAGCCAGTGTTGGAATTACACCAGCACTGTTAGTGTCACCCTGCATCACAAACCAGCCATCTAGCCAACTAAACTACCAGCAGGGACCCACTCACTGGCATTCAATTTGGGTTCTTAACTTATTACCACCTTGGTCCAAACTTGGACAAAAGAGCTGCATTGAAGAGGTTCTGACTCACTCAGAGATAGTAAGAACTGCTGATGCTGGAGTCAGAAATAACACAGTGTGGAGCTTGAAGAACACAGCAGGCCAGGCAGCATCAGAGGAGCAGAAAAGTTGACGTTTTGGGTCAGGACCCATCTTCAGAAGAAGGTTCAGAAGAAGGGACCCGACCCGAAACATCAACTTTCCTGCCACTCTGATGCTGCCTGGCCTCCTGATATTCCAGCTCCATGCTGTGTTATCTCTGCATTGAAGAGGTTGATGTGAGAGAGACTGCCCTTCAGATCAAGGCAATATTTGACTTGGTGTGGTATCAAGGAGCCTGAACAAAGCTGTAGTCAATGTGAATCTAGTGGAAATATCTCCACTGGTTAGAGGCACATCTAGCCCAAAGGAAGATGTTTGTGTACATTGAAGATCAATCATCTCAGTTTTAGGAGATTGCTGGAGGAGTTCCTCAGGCTAATGGCCTAGGCCCATTCATCCACAATTGCTTCATCAATAACTTTCCCTTATAAAGTCAATGTGGAGATGTTCACTGATGATTTGCTACTCCTCAAATACTGAAGCAGACCAGGTCCAAACGCATCATATCCTGGACAACATTCAAACTTGGACTGATAAGGGGCAAGTAACATTCACACCACATGTAAATCAGGCAATGACCATCTCCCACAAGAGAGAATCGAACAATTGTCCCTTGACATTCAGTGGCATTACGGTTACAGACTCACCCACTATTCTGAGAGTTGCCAATGAACAGTAGCTGAACTGGAGTACCCACATGAACATTGATCTGTAAGAGCAGGTCAGGGGCTGAGAATTTTGCATTGAGTAACTTACCTCCTGACTCCCCAAGGCCTGTCCACCATCTACAAAGCATCAGCCAGGAGTGTGATGGAATACTAAATAAAAACCAAAAGAACTGTGGATGCTGTAAATCAGGAACAAAAACAGAAGTTGCTGGAAAAGCTCAGCAGGTCTGGCAGCGTCTGTGAAGGAGAAAACAGAGTTAACGTTTCGGGTCCGGTGATCCTTCCTCAGAACTGATAGTGGCCGGGAAAACATCAGTTTACATGCGGAAAATAGGGAGGTGGGTGGGGTAGGGAGTAAACGATAGGATAAAGCCCAAAGAGAGAGAAGAGCAGTTGCTAAGACAAAGGAGTTGCTAACTATCAGGCTGGGAGGGTGAATAGTTGTTAATGGGGGCGGTAAGTGACTAACAACAGGGGGTGTGTAATGGCAGGCTATGTGGTAACAAGTGTGTTTGATGGAATACTGTCCACTTGCCTGGATGGTTGGAGCTCCGACAGTACTCAAGAAGTTTGACACCATGAAGAGTAAAGAGAATAAAGCAGTTTGCTTGACTGGCACTCCATCCCCCACCTTCACCATCCACTACCTTCACAGTGTTGGTAGTGTGTACAATCTACAAGATGCACGGCAGAAACTCACCAAGACTTCTTTAGCAGTACTTACCAAACCTGCAACATCAAGAAGGACTCATCTAGGAGACAACAGCAACTGAAGCACTGGAACACAACCTGCAAGTCCCCTCTCCAAAGCACACTCACACCTCCCTGACTCTTGGAAACATATTGCTGTTCCTTTATTGTCGCTGGGGCAGAATTCTGGAACTCCCTGACACCAGCACAGTTATAGTTTCACAAGATGGACTGAGACAATTCAAGAACGCTGCACACTGTGATGCTCTCACTGACCATTAGGCATGGGCAACAAATGGAAAAAAAAAGTTGTGCCACTTGGATGTTCCATTAGGAGAAAAGAATAAGGAAAGTGAAAAAATGAAGACACCATAGAGATTAATGGATACCTGGAAGCGATGTCACAGTGACTAATGCTTACCCAGGAGTGATTGCAAAGCAATGATCTCATTGTGCAAATCCGGTAAGGTCTTAAATTTAGAAATAAAAGTTTTCCAATCTGACCTTTGAACCTCAATGTCTGTGGCGTCACTTCCAGGTACCTTACTTTACGAGATCAACTGTAAATTTCCTGGAGATGAGAATCTCACTCTCTTTGTTCTTTAACATTGTAAAAATAAAATCAATATCTCAGGCTTCAACTAAAGAGCAAAAACTGGTGTTCAGCAATTAGCATGGAGGAGGATTTACCCAATCAAAACTGAAACGGTGTGTTGCACAGTTACCATACTGTGGGATCCATTTTACTGTCTCAGTAAATGCCACCCCTAGTAAAAATAAAACAAAATGCAACAACGCCGCTGCTCTCTCCACTGTTTCATAAAACAAGGAGGAATGTGCTGACTGCTGGCACTGAGCACTTCCACCTATTTATGGACTAATTATCCACAATTATCAGTAAAAATAGATTGTCAATACGTTGACACTGTGTTGTTCAACAGTGTGGGCAGGGTGATAGTGGACTATGAGTTATGATTGTGTACATGTTCGCCTGTTCTAACAAAGGGTCTGTGCAATCATTTTAACAGATTTGCTTAATACTGCCAGATTAGCTTTCCAGACAATGTGCAGTGTGAGCCAGACTCTGCCCAATGGCACTCTGGGTATTCTAACACACCATGGACTGCAATGGTTCAGGAAGAATGCACACTACTGTGTTTCAAAGGGCAATTAGCTGTTTTAACTACTTTTCATAGAATCCATACAATATGAAAGCAGGCCACTCAGTCCATCAAGTCCACACCGACCTCCAAACAGCATCCCACTCACACCCACTACCCTACCCTATCCCCATAACCCTACATTTCCCATGGCTAATCCACCTCATCTTCACATCCTAGACACCAGGGCAATTTAGCATGGCCAATCCACCTAGCCTGCACATCTTTGGACTGTGGGGGGAAACCGGAGCACCCGGAGGAAACCCACACAGACACGGGGAGAATGTGCAAACTCCACACAGACAGTTGCCTGAGGGTAGAATCGAATGCGGGTCCCTGGCACTGAGATAGTAGTGTTAACCACTGAGCCACCATGCTACCCTAAACCACCACGCTGCTCTAAGCCACTGTTCCACTCTTGACAATGTTCTTTAGACACCTCTTAAAGCTAATCAGATCCAACACATTGTTTGAATTAGAAGAAAGGTTATAAATGCTTTGCTTGCAAAGATGCAACAGAATTTCAGTTAGACTGCTGTCCTTGCTCATGGAGAGTTGATCGGTTCTTAGAAACAAAGGGCATTAATTTATATTTTGAAATGCAAACTCAGTGTTTACTTACTTTTTGCAACTTGATTAAAGTGATTGTAAGATTCCTGAGTGACCGTGACTGCTTTTATTTCCTGCAGGAAGTCCATGATTATATTAACATGCTCCAGTGAATGTGTAACCAATGGAGATTGCTGTTAATCTAATTCTGGATTGCACTTGTTGCTGCAGGTTTGAAGTTAACGGGAGGAATAGGCAGTAAATGGCAAGGCATTTACGTTCTGGAGGTTGTGCCAAATTCCCCCGCCAGTTTGGAAGGAAGTCTGCAGCCGAGGGACAAGATACTGTACATCTGCGATATGTGTACCATGGGCATGACCTTGGATGATGCTGTGCGAGCTTGTGACACAGAGAATGGCATCATAAAAATCAAGGCTCTGAGGTGAGACAGTCTTTTTGCAAAACTTTGTGAATAGCATTGCCCCACTGCTTGCAGCTATCTGGACTAGTGATGCATCAGCGTCTGAAAAATGTTGACATTGCCAACACATTGGACCTGAGCTTTCTGTTGCAGCTTGTAGCCACTAAAGCTGAATTCAGCTTTAGAACAGCTCATAGCTGGCACGGTGGCTCAGTGGTTAGCACAGTTGCCTCACAGCACCAGGGACCCGGGTTCCATTCCAGCCTCGGGCAACTGTCTGTGTGGAGTTTGCACGTTTTCCCTGTGTCTGCGTGGGTTTCTGCCGGGTGCTCCAGTTTCCTCCCACAGTCCAAAGATGTGTGGGTGGGTTGGTCATGCTAAATTGCCCTTGGTGTCCAGGGATGTGGAGGCTAGATGGGTTAGCCATAGGAAATGCAGGGTTATGGGGAGGTAGGGTAGGGAGGTGTGTCTGAGTGGGATGCTCTTCACAGGGTCGGTGTGGACTTGATGGGCTGAATGGAGTCTATGATTCTAAGCAGTTCCAGTGGTAGTCATGGAGGTCGGATAGGAATATGAGTGAAATAACTTGATTGGCTCCAGGGATGAAGCCAGATCATGCTAGCTGATTCCAGGACTATTGAGGTGAATTGCTGCATTTCAGTGCAATCACAACAATGGCCATTCCTTGATGGGATGTGGGCATCAGTGGTAAGGCTGGCATTTTCTCCACATCCTGATTTGCCCTTTAAATCATCAAAAAACAGAATCCCAATAGTGCAGAAAAAGGCCATTTAGCCCATTGAGTCTGCACTGACCCTCCAAAGAGCATCCACCCAATCCTATGCCTGTATTTCCCATGGATAATCCACCTAGCCTGCAAATCCCTGGACACTAAAGACACTTTAGCATGGTCAATGCACATCTTTCGATTCTGGGAGGAAACTGGAGCACCCAGAGGAAACCCCACGCAGACACAGGGAGAATGTGCAAACTCCATGCAGCCTAAGGCTGGAATTGAAGCTGGGTCCCTGGCGCTGTGAGACAGCAGTGCTAACCACTGTGCCACCTGGGTGTATGCCTTACTCAGACATTTTGAGAATCAATCACTGATATGGTTTTGGAACCACATGTAGGCCAGACTAGGTAAGAATGAAAGATTCCCTTCCCTAAAGGATATTAGTGAACCAGATGGGTTTTATACAGCAATCAATGATTTTTTCATGGTCACCTTTATTGAGACTAGCTTTCAGTACAAGTTATTTTAAAGAATTGGATTTGAGCCCCATGATCCCAAAGCATTAACCTGGGCTTCTGCGTTACTTGTCCAATGACAATACCAGGCACCGCAATCTCTCCCTTTTGGTGAGTATCAAGCATGAATTAAATCATTGTCGTTTTTCTGTTTGAAAGTGATGAGTACAATCTTCCATAGAGTATTGTCTTTAAATAGCATGGTGTTTGGCAATGCCTCCATGACATGCAAAATTTTAATGAGTATCCATTTTGTTATGCCAAGTCAATACATTATGCCTGAGTTATACAAGTCGATTGTTTGAATTTAGCATTCCAGCATCTAAACTGGTTTTATTTTGCTTCCCCAGGGATGGTAAACCAGTGATGACTGAAGCGCAAAAAACTGGTAAGCCCCTCTCCGGCTATAGTGAGTGTAAGCAGTAAGGATTAGCATGTGTGTCACATCAACTGAACTGCTGCTGTAATTACTGGGTAGATAGACATAGACACAGCTATTTGTGTGACTGAGTTTGAGAGGAGAAGGCAGCACCTCATGAGTTGCCTTTATGTGGTGTACATTGCAGCTTTAATTTTACAACAACATCAACAAATATATGTATCTGTACAGTGCCTTTAATGTAACAGAATGCCCTAAGGCGCTTCTCAGCATGGTGAGCACACAAAATTTAGGACTGTGATGGAATGCTCTCCACTTGTCTGGTTGAGTGCAGATTCAATGACACTCGAGAATCTTGACAACATCCAGACTGAAACAGCCGGCCTGATTGATGCCCCATGTACCACCTTCACTCCCTCCATGTCCAACACACATTGGCAGCAGTGTGTGCTTACCACCTACAAGATGCACTGCAGCAACTCACCCTGGCGCCATCAACAGCACCTTCCAAATCTGGGGTCACTGACTTCTAGAAGGGAGAGTGCAGTGTTAGGAAGGGGAAGTCGAATCTCTCTGATAATTAAAATCGAAACACAAGCCCCCAGTCTGTTAGGGCGGGCGTGGAGGTCCCCTTGTAATAATTTAACCCGAAACACCCAGAGAAACTCGCCTCACCTCGCCTAATCTGTTAAACTGTTACAGAGAAGGAGAGGTTAAATGAAAGAAAATTCCCGATTCTCACTTTAGAAGTAACAAGCAACAATTTAATTAACCATAACAGTGAACAAACTGACAGAACTACTAACAAAACTGAACAATTCCCCCCAACTCCTAACTATTCCCTAACTGAACAAGATTCTACTGATGTGCTATTCCAATAAACACAAGTCCCACTTATATAACCCAAGTAGTAAGAAAAAAAATAAATTATAACTTAGTCTCTCAAAGTTTGCACAGACTGTCTTCTGGAATACTCAGCCTTCTCCAGCCTTTTTTCTGTCGATCTCAAGTCACAAATGTCTTTCTTCTGCTGATCTTACTGCCATGGATGTTTTCTCTATAATTTCCTCTGTAATGACTGAGCTAAAAACAAGATGATATGGTATTTTTGATGGTGCTTTTTCTTTTAGAGAGCTTAATAATTTTTTTTTGTGAGAGCCAAATTTATTTCTCAGATGGCGGATTTGCTTTCATTTCAGATGGCTGTGGGCTCTTTGCTGATTTTCCAATGCCCTCTTTTTTATCCCCTTGCTGACCCGTCCAGTATCTCACAATATGAGTGGTTTCTAGGTTGTCAACACCATCAGATTTAAATTTGATAGGTTTTTAATATCTAAGGGCTTGGTTTAAATTGATTGGCTAAGTTTGAAAAGACTTCTTGACTTGGTAAAAGTGTTGCTTGGCTATTCAATACAAGATGTTTCTATTTTGGTGCTATCTTTAAGCTGCTGTTCAGACATCTATTTTAACTCTAAGCACCGAAAAAAAATGCCATCTTTTAAAGGGACGACGCAATGCTCTCCCCCATTTGACAATTTTACAATTTTACACACACCAATTTCGCAACAGCTGTAGGTGCATGGGAACACCAGTGTCCCGCCCTATCCCTAACTCAGCAAGCCACACACCATCCTGACTTGGAAATACATGGTTGTTCCTTCAGTGTCATACGGCCAAAATCTAGAACTTACACCCTAATTGGCCTTACACTATACTGACTACAGCAGTTCAAGAATGCGACTGATTACCATGTAATGAAGGACAAGAAGGGATGGGCAATAAATGCTGGCCCAGCCATGATGTCCACTTCCCATGAATGAAAGAGAAATGTTAGGACAGGTGGTCAAAGGTAAATGGTCATGTTGGGGCCGAGAATTATTTTAGCTTTAAGAAAGCCGGAATTCTGAAAGATTTGTCAACTGTCTCTATCGTAGGAAGGAAAGTCAATGAAGAAGCAGGCAATGGAGCTTATAGAAAAGCTGTGGAGTAATTTCACAACTGACCGTCTATTTTGTGACCAGGGGAATGAGCTGGGCCCAGGGATAGGATTGGGTGGATGCTCTTTGGAGGGTCAGTGCAGACTCAATGGGCTAAATGGCCTTTTTGGCATGTACTGCAGAGCAAAGTAGCTAGCCTTGCTAGAGGTAGCAACAAACACTTAACTCTGGCTATAATATATGCCAGGTGTGGAAACAGATATTTGGAAAGAGAGCATAACGTAAAGTGCTTTTCTGAACGACATCAGAAACCAAGAGTGGGTGTCACAGAAATCTGTTTGCTGCTCTCCTGGATTTCCACTAGATCTCTTTCATAGCACATGGCCGTACAGGACACACCTTCAGGTGATGACATGGACATTTTCCAGTGGGGACACTCTTCAGCTCAGAGCCTAACTGTGTGACCCAATGCCATGCAGCAATTGCAGGTTGGGCACATGAAACTACCTCCATAACTTATAGCATCTCCAGACAGCTTCTGCTTGTGTGATAGTATCACACACAATACAAGGGAATAATCCCATACTAGAGAAGGGCTTAGGAATCACAAATAGTCATGAGAGTGTTATGAACATTGTTTAATTAAGTATGCAGAGCACTTATAAAGTGAGATTGTGAGAACTCTGTGCAAGTAGGTAGCAAATATATGTAATATGTATCATCCCATTTTTGAGGAAAGTGTTAGTGTCTCATATCATACTTCTACTGGGGTCAATTAGCTGAGTGGCTGGTTGGTGATGCAGAGTGACGCCAATGGTGTGGGTTCAACTCCCATACCAGCTAAGAGTACCATGATGGTCCAACCTTCTGAACCTCATCCATCACCTGAAGCACCTTTAGGTTAAACTCACCTCTGTGGCTTGGGATTGATAAAACACCCTTGGAAGAAGACAGAGATAACACAGTGTAGAGCTGGAGGAACACAGCAGGCCAGGCAGCACCAGAGGAGCAGGAAAGCTGACGTTTTGGGTTGGGACCCTTCTTCAGAAAATTTTCTTGCTCCTCTGATGCTGCCTGGCCTGCTGTGTTCCTCCAGCTCCACACTGTGTTATCTCTGACTCCAGCATCGGCAGTTCTTCCTATCTCTTGGATGAAGACACACTGGACATGCTTCCATAGAAAATTATTCAGTAAATTGGGAGGCAGCAAAGACATGGATTTCTCCGAAATTGACGGCAAGTATTACCCCAAAGGTCCCATTCCTCCTTGGTATAATCCATGTGGTAACTCATTGACATGCAGACATTTGGACAACCGCACAAACATTGCAAACTCTATCTAGAGTTAACTCATGTTGTAGCACTTGAACTTTTGCAAATAGTTTCTGCCAGCCTGGAAACACAAACCATCACATTGCACCTTGCAACCTTTTACCATTAATGAGAGGCAGCATCACAGCTACACAAAATCTGGAGGATGCAGTTTGCTGAGACTGAGGAACTATTGCTTGCTGTGTCACAGTGTAGAGGTGAGGAAGAGCAGTAACGTAATGTTGTGAAATATGTCCATGCGCATTTCAATCTTCAATGGGAAAGATGGAACTGTAGGATACATCAGTCACTGAGGTATGGATACATGTCTGTCCAAGTTCAGCTGGGATTACAGCAGTCCCAGGCTGGATTGACCCAATGGGGGAAATGCTGACGATGGTAATGATTTTACAGCTCATTGGTACTGCCATGCTAGTGCTTCTGATTGGCAAAATGCCATAATACAACAACTGGCTTTCAGTTGATAGGATCCTAAATTCTGGTCATTGTGCCTTGGCCAGTTGTTATAGTCGGCACCTAATAGCACATTTAATACTTGACTAGTGTGGCATGTCCTCTCATGCAATGTCCCATTTCATTGTAAGGCATGTTACTGGAAAATTAACAGCAGGTATGGGCCGAATAGCTTCTTTCTGCACTGTAAGGATTCTATGAATCTTTAAGTTAACACATGCTGTTATTGATTTGCAAATTGACCAGCAAGTTCAGGGACTTACATGATAAGTATGTGGGTTGCTTATCTTTCAAATTAGGTGGTAAGTTTATAAATAACCTCTCACTCTTAGTCTCCCTACTATTTGTAAGAAATTTCTGGAGTTGTAAATAATTTGCTATGAAACTCAGCACATTTAGATCTTGTACGAAAGACTATGATCTTACCTTTCCTCAAAATATATTTTTGTAAGACTCGCTGGCATGGCCGATATCTGTTGTCCCCCGTCCCTAATTGCCCTTGAACTGAATGGCTATCTAGGCCTTTTCAGAGGGCAGTGAAGAGTGCACCACATTGCTGTGGGTCTGGAGTCACCAGGTAACGATGGCAGATTTCCTTCCCTGAAGGATTTGTGAGACAGATGAATTTTTGTAATAATCAATGATTGTTACTTAGTTACCTTTATTGAGACTTGATTTCAATTCCATGTTTTTATTAAATCAATTTTAAGTGCAATCAGATTCCGTGGTGGGATCTGAGCCCCTGTTACCAGGCTATTAGCCTTGGACCATGGGTGACCAGTCCTGTGACTTTTCTTAAATTTCAAAAATGCACTTTGTTCATAAAAATATTTTTATGTACATTCATAGTCACTGAAGCAATTTTGTTCTGTACAATAGCATATGAAGAAACAAACATTGGAGTTTCACCCTATCCAGCAAACAAATCAAAGGCGTTTCTTATCTGTGTAAGACTATATTTACCGGGAGGGTCTGATAACTGAACAGATCCCATTTAGGCAGGAAAACCTCAGACAATGGTCTTTCCCCACCTTGGCAGCAGCTTCCCCAAGCTTTAGTGCATCCCTCAGCATGTAGACCTAGACCTTGGAATGTGCCAGTCTGCAATACTTGGTCGGGGTCAACTCCTTGCTCTGGAAGACCAACACATTTTGGGCAGACCAAAGAGCATCTTCCACCGAGTTGACGGTCCTCCAGGTGCAGTTGATGTTTGTCTTGGTGTGTGTCCCAGGGAACAGCCCTTCGAACACAGAGTCCTGCGTCACAGAACTCAACACAAACCACTGCATCTCTCTCCAGAATTTCCTTTGTAAAGGCACATTCCAGTCGGAGGTATGTGATAGTTTCTACCACCTGCCCCCTCAGCCACATTGAGGGCAGTGTGCGGTGGTGCAGACTGTCTGGGCACACAAAAAGGATCTCACAGGTAATGCCCTTCTCACCACTGTGACCCCGGGCCAAGCAATCTCTCTGGTTCAAAATGCAGCTTGCATCTGGTTGCCTTGATGTTGGGGTGAGCCTTTCAACTCACATTATCTCTTTTCTCCTGTGTTGCTAGTTGAGTTAAAGCCCTCTAAATGTTTCACCTTACAGTCTACTGCATTCAGGCATGGAGGAAGCCACCAGGATCAATGAAATACAGATCAAAACATTCTGAGGAGTGATGGTGGCCTAGTGATGATATCATTGGACCTAGTCATTTATTAATCCCGAGCTAGCGCTCTACAGACATATGTTTGAATCCTGCTGTGGCAGGGGGTGAAATTTGAATTCAATTTTTAAAAATATTTGGGATTAAGAAGCTAGTTTAACGTCAACCACTGTCAGTTATCAAAGTTGATGTTAATGAAATGGTTACTACTTTGGATATTTCAAATACTGTCAAACGTTTTTACAAAGATTACATGTCACTACACATATAACTGCATGTGTGCAGGTAGGTCTCCCAGGCGATATTTAATGGCAGTGCATTATCTCTCACCTCAGTGGGGACACACATTCTGAAGTTAAGTTCAGGGATTTCTGTGCCTCACCAACACCGCTGTCACAGGGTCCTCACAACTGCTGCAAAAAGTTTTCCAAACATTCTAGAGCCTTGCGAAATCAGTGACATTCAATGCATTCACACATACAAAATAAAACCAGCCCGAGAAGCAATCACCACAGGAAAAATGAGCTGAAAAATACCTTGAGGCCTGCTCATCCCATTTAGTTACTCATTTCTCCTCTGCAACTGTCATTGTTCGGCTGAGATTTACCCCTTTAAGGTGAGGAATTCTGTCCCGCCATTTAATTTTGTTTACATGCCTTGTGTGGGTTCAAGGCAATAATGACATCCTGAAAGATCAAATTAACCTATTTATTGACATTGCTCCTAATCAGAAGAGTGCTATTAAGAGACTGTTGAGCTTTTGTTAGGTGGAACATCGAGGATTCAAAGCAAATTTTTGGGTTCTGGGAGCCAGCAACTGACTCCTGCAAAATGTTGCAGGATTTTCATAGAGAAAAAAAGGATGAAAGAGGGACAGCCTGGTAATACAGCATCATGGAGCCCTCAACAGGAGCGCTTTTAATTTCCCTTTCTTTAAAACTTGTGGAGGTTTCATTACATTGGCAAGGAAAAAGCTCACCTTTTACCCTCGATCACAGTTTTCCCTTGAGAAGGTGGTGGTGAACTGCCTGTAATCCATGTGGTGTATATACACCCACAGCTCTTTCCGGGAAGGTCTTCCAGGAATTTGACCCGGCAGCATTGAAGGAACAGTGGAATGAGACTGAATGGGTGATAGACCTGGGTTTAACACAGGCTCAACAGTCAGTAACAAAGGGGCATTGATTCGGGAATTCACAGCTAAAATAAAGGCAGAAAATTCAAAGAAACATCTTCAGGGGGTGGTGATGGCCTAGTGGTACTATTGCCAGGCTGTTAATACAGACGCCCAGATAATGTTCCATGGACCCGGGTTCGAATCCTGTCTCAGCAGATGGTGGAATAAAAAAAAATGGAATTAATAGTTTAATGATGACCATGAATCCATTGTTAATTGTCAGTATTAGGTTCACCAATATCTCTTCCCTCTCCTTCCTTAAGGGAAGGAAACTGCCATCCTGACCTGGTCTGGCCTACATGTGACTCCAGACCCACAGCAATGTGGTTGACTCCTGGCCAGTGACGCCCTCATCCCTGTGAATGAATAAAGAGAAAAAAAGTCAAAAATGTTGGCAAAATAGCAAAAGACTCTGCAAATAAAGACATCCATAATAAACATTTGCAATTAAAAATCATAAAGGATATAAGAAAAGCATGAGGAAGTGGCTCTTGTTAAAACCCAAAGACCTGAATGGGATTTATTCAGCTGTACTGGAACTTCTACGAATAGAAGGAGTGTGAAAGGTGAAGAGGAAAAGTAGATAAAGTGGCATATTTGGAGCAGAGGAAAAGAAAGGCATGATCTGAAATATAGGAACAAAATTACAGAAGACAAGGTTACAATGAGAGTCTGAGATAACAAGGCGTAGAGCTGGATGAACACAGCAGGCCAAGCAGCATCAGAGGAGCAGGAAAGCTGACGTTTCGGGTCTGGACCCTTCTTCAGAAACCCTTGCTTGGCCTGCTGTGTTCATACAGCTCTACGCCTTGTTATCTCAGACTCCAGCATCGGCAGTTTCTACTATCTCTACAATGAGATACTGATGCATTGAAAGAGGGGTTCGAGTTTTGATGTTAGAGTTGAATGTGAGATCAAGAGAGTGTGGCCACAGAGCAAAGAATGAGGCCATTTGACCCATTATTCCTGTGCTGGCTCTTTGAAACAGCGACTCAATCAGCCTCTCTCTTCTGCTCTTCCCTCAAAGTCCTCCCAAGCATTCATCCAATTCCCTTTTGAAATATTCTTCCCCACTCTTTCAGGCAGTGGACCTTAGCTCATCATTACCTGCCACATAGTGCGAAATGTTTCCATTTCTCCTCTAATTCTGTCCCCAGTTATTTTAAATCTGTGTCCTCTGGTTATCAAATATCTTTCCAGATTTTCCTTGCCTATTCAACCAAAACCCTTCATGGTTTTGAATGCCTCTGTTAAATCATCACTTAACCTTCTCTTGTCCTATGGAGAACTATCCCAGCCTCTCCACTCACAGAACATAGAACATTACAGCGCAGTACAGGCCCTTCGGCCCTCGATGTTGCGCCGACCTGTGAAACCAATCTGAAGCCCATCTAACCTAAACTATTCCATTATCATCCATATGTTTATCCAATGACCATTTAAATGCCCTTAAAGTTGGTGAGTCTACTACTTTTGCAGGCAGGGCATTTCCTGCCCTTACTACTCTCTGAGTAAAGAACCTACCTCTGACATCTGTCCTATATCTATCACCCCTCAATTTAAAGCTATGTCCCCTCCGAGGAAAAAGGCTCCCACTGTCCACCCTATCTAATCCTCTGATCATCTTGTATGTCTCTATTAAGTCACCTCTTAATCTTCTTCTCTCTAACGAAAACAGCCTCAAGACCCTCAGCCTTTCCTCATAAGACCTTCCGTCCATACCAGGCAACATCCTGGTAAATCTCCTCTGCACCCTTTCCAATGCTTCCACATCCTTCCTATAATGCGGTGACCAGAACTGTACGCAATACTCCAAGTGCGGCCGCACCAGAGTTTTGTACAGCTGCAGCATGACCTCATGGCTCCGAAACTCAATCCCTCTACCAATAAAACCTAACATACCGTACGCCTTCTTAACAACGCTATCAACCTGGGTGGCAACTTTCAGTGATCTATGCACATGGACACCGAGATCTCTCTGCTCATCCACACTACCAAGAATCTTACCATTAGCCCAGTACTCTGTATTCCTGTTACTCCTTCCAAAGTGAATCACCTCACACTTTTCTGCATTAAACTCCATTTGCCACCTCTCAGCCCAGCTCTGCAGCTTATCTATGTCCCTCTGTAACCTGCAACATCCTTCCGCACTATCCACAACTCCACTGACCTTGGTGTCATCCGCAAATTTACTAACCCATCCTTCTACGCCCTCATCCAGGTCATTTATAAAAATGACAAACAGCAGTGGCCCCAAAACAGATCCTTGAGGTACACCACTAGTAACTGAACTCCAGGATGAACATTTCCCATCAACCACCACCCTCTGTCTTCTTACAGCTAGCCAATTTCTGATCCAAACTGCTAAATCACCCTCAATCCCATGCCTCCGTATTTTCTGCAATAGCCTACCATGGGGAACCTTATCAAACGCTTTACTGAAATCCATATACACCACATCAACCACTTTACCCTCATCCACCTGTTTGGTCACCTTCTCAAAGAACTCAATAAGGTTTGTGAGGCACAACCTACCCTTTACAAAACAGCTGACGTCCTTTTTGCCTGATACCATTCAACTGAATCTGTTCTACACCATCTCCAAGGCTCCTTCTGAAAGTGCATAAATGAGTTTATAAATGAGGCTTAACTGGCAATTTAGAAAAGGTTAGCATGCTCAATAAAATAACTCTGTAGAGGTCAGTATCCCATCATCAAGTCGCCCTTTATTTACATGTGCGTAGTAACTTGACACTGATCTAGTTCCCTTAGAGCCAGTTCTTGAAGTGAACAGAATCTCTGACACAAGGTGTAGAGCTGGATGAACACAGCAGGCCAAGCAGCATCATAGGAGCAGGAAGGCTGACGTTTCGGGAATCTCTGACACTCCTGTTTATATCTGTCAGCCAGGGCTCCCTGATTGGACCAGAATAAAAGCCCTCATCAAGGAACTCATATTCTATGAGGTCCAACTAGTTACAATCACTGCACTAGACATATTATGAAATAGAAAACAAGCTGTTGAACATATGTTTCATGTTAGTTCCATCCAATCCGGTTTTGAAGCAAATATAATTGTAATGTGCTGTTGGGGAAGAAATCAGCAAGTGTTCAGATAGGAGTTGGAATAGCTTTAGCTCAGACTAATCAGCTGCACTAACTAGCGAGGTCTTATTCTTTGAGGAAGGTTGTTGAAGTGGGTTTTACTGCTTCGAATCTGTCCCACGAGGAGGCTGTCATCTCTTCTGGAGTGAAATAAATGAGATAGAGCTGTGTGAGCTCTGACAGTGCTAACGGGAGTGTAATTTAAGCTTCACTCACTGAAGACAGCCTCATTGTGTGGGTGGGTACTGACGACAGCTCCATGCCATTCCTCTCAGTGCCTGGTGCCTCTCGGTTTTGCTTTACAAGTAAGAAAGAAATTGTGTTGGAGATCAATTTATTTGTTCTTAGCCTTGATGTTTAGCAATCAAACTGTTTCTGAGGACAGCCTGTAAGAATTCAGAGATAGCAAGAACTGCAGATGCTGGAGTCAGAGATAACACAGTGTGGAGCTGGAGGAACACACAGAAGGGTCCCAACCCGAAACGTCATCTTTCCTGCTCCTCTGACGCTGCCTCGCCTGCTGTGTTCCTCCAGCTCCACACTGTGTTTTCTCTGTGAGAACTCATTGCTTTTCTCACTCATGCTTGAATGTGTTAGGTCAGCTATTCATTCCATAATTTCAGAGTTGTCATCAGCCTGTGTCATAGCTTAACTTCTTGTCGTATGAGTTCACCTTTATATTTTAATGCTGTCTATGGCCAAATATAAAGGAGTTGGTGCCAGTTGCTTCCAGAACAGTGTATTCCCTCAAGAGCTACAATTCCAAACACCAACTCTGTTGGTAATGTTGGCAGCCATTGACCTGAAGATCACCAATTTTTTTTATTTGCCAAAAATTTAGGAGTGTCTGTAAATAAAAAGGAATGTATAAGTTAGGAGTAAACTATTCAGTCCTTCGAGTTTGCTCCGCTATTCAGCAAGATCCTGGCTGATCTGATTATTGCATATTTCTGCCTATGTCGGAAATCTTTTCACCTTGTGTCTTATCAAGAATTGACTTAACGCTGCCTTTAAAATATCCAAAGGCTCTGTTTCCATTGTCTTTTGAGGAAGAGAGATCCAAAGACTTATGACCATCCTGGAAAAAAAATTACCTTCATTTCTGTCTTAAATGGGTAACCGTTTATCGTTGAAACAGTGACTTTGAGTTCTAGGCTCCCCAAGACAGGAACTGTCCATTCCACATACACTCTGTCAAGACCCCTCAGGATCAAGAGACGATGAGGGGACTGGGACTAATTGTTCGAGATCATACAGACTTGATGGTCTGGATAGCCTCCTGTTTTGCATGATTCTAGAGAAATACACTTTTTTTGAAAATATTCTACATTCCAGAGAAGCACCTCACACCGAAAAACTCTTCCAATTTAAAACCGACAATTCTGATGTTGGCACTGGAAATCATTGAGTTCGGCCTCTCATGCTGCTAGGCTGCTCTGGTGACTGCTCAGGAACACATCTGGAGCAGCTTCATGAGAATGAATTTCATGTGAGGTGGACAAAGGAGGTGATTTTAGACAATTCGCTATAGGAAAACTGGAACCCAGTTGGAGGCTTGCATTTTTGTCTTGGCATCCAGGTTTCCAACGGTGTGACAGTTTCTGAACTATCTTCAGGCCAGATGGAAGTTCCAGCTCATTTTCACCTGAAGTGATCTTTCACTGTGGAGTGGTTGCAATAAACACAGGAATATACCTTCTTAGTGTCTGGACCAGTGTGACCATGAGGGAGGGAGACCTGGCCTGCTTGTCATGCTGGACAGAACCAGTAAACATCATTTACACTTGTTAAAGTAAGGAAATTTTAACAAAAGTACTCTTTGACTTGACTTCAGATACGAAAGATGCAGAATAAGAAGGTGTTTAGCACACTAAAATTCATTACTCAGACCATTGAGTATAGGAGTTGGGGTGTCATTGTTGAGGTTGTACAGGATGTTAGGCCTCTTCTGGAATACTTTATCCAGTTCTGGTTGCCCTGTTATAGGGAGAATATTATCAAACTGGAGAGAGTGTCAGAAAAGACTTACCAGGATGGTGGCGGGAATGGAGGGTTTGCGATATCAAAATAGACTGGAAAGACTGGGACTTTTTTCACTGGAGCGTAGGAGGTTGAGGGGTGACCAAATAGAGGTTTATAAAATCATGAGGGGCATAGATAAGGAAAATGACAAGGGTCTTTTCCATAGAGAGTTCAAAACTAGGGACATATTTTTAAGATGAGAGAAGAAATATTTAAAAAGGACATGAGGGCAACTTTTTTTACACAGAGAGTGGTTCATGTGTGAAATGAACTGCCAAGGAAAGTGATGGGTGTAGGTACAGTTACAACTTTTAAAAGATATTTGGATACGTTTGTGATTAGGAAAGCTTTGGATGCTTATGGACCAAGCATAGGCAGATAGGACTAGTTTAGTTTGGGAACATGGTCGACATGGACTGTTTGGACCAAAGGGTCTGTTTCTGTGCTGTATGACTCTATGACTCTATGAATTGCACTATCAACTAAATTACAAAATATAAACATTTACTGATTGTGATATCTGGTATTGTGTATCACACAAGTGTGTGATGCCTCTTAGCTACATTTGTAAGAGATAATAGCCCACTCTTACTTGGACATAGCAATGCGTTTCATCATTGTCTGGTTGTGAATCGCTCAGTCGACTGATTTTTTTTTGAAAAGGTTTTCCGCCCTTAGATCTTGTCCAGTCCTGCTTGAACCCTGTGAGGAAACACTGATATCCAAACCCCAAAATCTCAGTAAAATGGAATGTGTTCCCTGCTGGGGCGGGGCGCGGGGTTGGGGGAGTGGGTGTGGAATTATTCAACAAACATTGGGGCCGAGTTATTCTAGAATTTATCCAAATTGCCGACGTAAGTGAGCACCTATCAATGGGGATATCCTTATAAATATTCATTATCAACTATTTTAAGCAGTTTGCAAATATCAGTGATGGAATAGTTATCTATGCGTCAAATAGCATTAGATCCAAGGGTTTAAAAATGAGTGCCGTTTAATTTTAATCCCAAGTATGCTTTTGTGGCAAACCTCATGAGGATTCTTTAAATTCAGATGCATGCAAAGCACTGGAGTTACTATCTGTGGTAGTAGCACATCTGTAGGCTCTTCTCTCTCCTTCTGTAATCAGGACAGGCTGTGACAATTGTCAGTGCATTGAGTACAGGAGTTGGGAGGTCATGTTGCGGCTGTACAGGACATTGATTAAGTCACTTTTGGAATACTGTGTTCAGTTCTGGTCTCCTTGCTATAACAAAGATGTTGTTATACTTGAAAGGGTGCAGAAAAGATTTACAAGGACGTTGCCGAGATTGGAGGGTTTGAGCTATAAAGAGAAGCTGAATAGGCTGGGGCTATTTCCCCTGGAGCATCAGAGGATGAGGGGGGACCTATAGCAGTTCATAAAATCACAAGGGGCATGGATAGGGTAAATAGCCAAGGTCGTTTTCCCAGGGTAGCAGAGTCCAAAACTAGAGGCTTTAGGTACAAGGTGAGAGGGGAAAGATTTAAAAGGGACCTAAGGGGCAACTTTTTCACGCAGAGGATGGTGTGTGTTGGGAATGATCTGCCAGAGGAAGTGGTGGAGATTGGCACATTTACAACATTTACAAGGCATCTGGATGGGTATATGAAAAGAAGGGTTTAGAGGGATATGGGTGAAATGCTGTCAGATGGGATTGGATTAACTTAGGATATCTCATCTGCATGGACAAGTTGGACCGAATGGCCTGTTTCCGTGCTGTACAGCTCTATGACTCTATTACACTCTGCATTTGTGACCCTTATTTGCCTCTATCTGTTCCTTCATGACTGTTCTGTATTCTTATCTTTTATTATCTTAATTTCCAGGAGCTACAAGCAGAAAGAAAACTAAGAAATGTTTAGCACTAAAAGGCAAGTGTGAATATTCTGTTTGTGAGATTGCTCTATTTCTCTTTCCCTATCTCAACCATTTAACAATGCTATCTAAAATCAAAACATCTCCAAGCACATTGTACATTGCAGTAATTTTTGACATCTGTGCACTTGTTGTTCTAAACAAGTAGATCAGTTATTATGTAACCCACAACAACACAGGTAAATAAACCACAAATCTCTCTATGTTGCTGGTATTCACTGATGGATGGCTTAGAATCTGGACACTGGTGAAATGCCTGCTCTATATCAAACAAGCTACCTGACCTTTCAGATCCATCTTAGTCAGAAAACAGGATTTCCATTTAACAATATGTCAGAGGGATACCATCACCAGCAATGACTCTGACACCCATATTAACGTGTCTGGAATGAGGTTAGATCAACTCACAGTCTGAGATCAGATCTGCAAGCCCCTGGCCCAGGTCTAATAATGGTAGGAACTACAAGGAACTGGCACATGTTGAATAAAGGTGTAAGGTCCATGCGAGAAATGGCCTAAGTACTGTCTATTATGATGTAACATATAGAATTTGTGGGAGACCAGCTCAGGATCTCAAAGGAGTAAGACCTACTGTCTGGGTCTTCCTCATTGCCTTTGAAACAATGTCTATCATATTAATGTAATTCATGTTTAATTGTTATTTCACAAGAAATTATTTATGTCAAGAGCCTCTTTTTGTTCCACTACCAAGTGGCTTTCCACCATTTCACCAAACCAAGCGTGTCCCTTAAATCCTTATCAGGAAAGCGGACAGTGACTGTCAATCTACCAGATTGCTCATCATGTTGGTGTGAGCTATGGTGAGGATTTACCTCACTCCAGCACACTTGTCATCTCCCATTAGTATTTATTGCAAGAACACACACGATTGATAGAACAGGATAAATCCTGTTCTAGTCCATTCGATCTGCCCCCAACATGAACAGCCAGAACATTATCGACACACCTCAAATCTTGTTTCTCAGAAGGACAGTAAAAGAAAGCTCAATTGGTGAAATGCTGGGGTCTAAAGGAAGCTCTCAGGTTGTGTCCTGTCACAATGCCTTCCTGGACTGATCTACATAAATACCGTAAACACTTGAAGAGGTTGTGTTAAATGCAGCTGATAAATAATATCTTTAACCATTATTACTGCTCCTAGTGGAATCATCCAATAAAATAATTTACAATCATTGAATCCCTATAGTGTGGGGGCAGGCCATTTTGACCCATTGAGTCCACACCATCACTCTGAAAAGCATCAACCTCCTACCCTATCACGCAAAATCTCCCATGGCCAATCCACCCAACCTGCACATCTTTGGACTGTGGGAGCAAACCCATGCAGACACAAGAAGAATGTGCAAACTCCACACAGACAGTTGCTCGAGGGTGGAATCGAACCCACTCCCTGGTGCTGAGAGGCAGCAGTGCTAATCACTGAGCCACCCCAATTTCTTAAAAGGAAATTAACAGTGACTGAAAAGTTGATGCCAAGTACCTGATGCTTGCTTAATTAAAAGCAGGGAGCTACAGAACTGGAGTAAGAGATTTGAGTTTCCTCATTCATTTGCCTTTTCCAATGAGCCACTGGGAGCAATCTGTATAGAATGTGCTCAGAGGAAGGGTTTCTGGTGCCTGTCTCTGATGAGCTCAATTTTTTGCACAAGTGGTGAATTATGTATGTTTTTCTTTGTAAATTTAAGGCTTCGCTGACCGTAAGCTGACGTCCAAAGAGAGACAAAGCCAGCTTGAACGAGAGAAGCTGTGGACTCTGGACGGTAAGGGAATCTTTCCATTGTTTTAACTATATTTTTCTCTCCACATCAGTAACCAAGCTGTGCTCTGAAAGCACTAGCTGAGTTCTGGGTCCATTAAACTGTGTGATTAATTATTATCAAGCTGTTTGCCTCCAGCTGTGGTTTCAGAGGGCATTTCTGCTCCTGATTCAGTGACTGACCGAACCCTCCTGCACTGAGGGGTTGCTGAGTAACAGAAAGCCAGGAAACAGAAGAACAACAGGTTGTTAAAGTACTTGTAAAAATCAGCAGGTAAGAATAAAACGGAGCTGGAAAAAATCTGAATCACTACAACATTGTAAGTTATTCAAATCTTAACAGAGGTAAGAAAAGTGATTTTTAATGCATTGTGCGTGTTTTAAGAATTAATTACTGTGGTTTATAATGCAGATTTATCACAGAATATTTGTGTTAAGTATTCAGGGCTTTTAAAGATTCCCTCAAGGGAAAATTATAGATGGTAAACCAATGGTGAAAGCATGCAGATGAATATTCAACTAATGATAAATTTGTATCCTCTTTAAAATTGCTGAGTGCTACTTTGTGTAAGCATTCAATCTATCTATT
Source organism: Rhincodon typus (assembly GCF_021869965.1). Lineage (NCBI taxonomy): Eukaryota > Metazoa > Chordata > Chondrichthyes > Orectolobiformes > Rhincodontidae > Rhincodon > Rhincodon typus. Next base: position 8,618,384 of record NC_063365.1, on the reverse strand, counting down.
TGACCCTTGCAAAGAAAAAAAAACAAGAATCATTTTGGTACAGAGATAGTAGGAACTGCCGATGCTGGAGAATCTGAGATAACAAGGCGTAGAGCTGGATGAACACAGCAGGCCAAATGGTTCCATTTCTGAAGAAGGGTCTCGACCCGAAACGTCAGCTTTCCTGCTTCTCTGATGCTGCTTGGCCTGCTGTGTTCATCCAGCTCTACACCTTGTTGTCTAAGAATCATTTTGGATTGTTTTTCCTCCTTTAGATCTGTTATGAACATAAGCAGTTTTCCCATTGAAAAGTCCTTAATTTACATTATTCTTGTTAATTTTAGGCAAACAATCTGCAGATTATGCGCAGTCTCATACTAACTCCACTCTGCCTGCAGAATCTGAGGTATCTTGCTTTTTAAATTCATGTTTATAAGTGCAGTGCTACTTTCTTCCTGATAGCTGTAGGAGTTATTATTTTACAATATTTTACATGCAATTTTGCACACACTCCTCAGTGCAAAGTTGCTCTGTGAAGTAAGCAGTCAACTGTAGCTGAATGCTGTGTATATTGCAAGTCATTGTTCTTTCACATTTAATTGTCTTGTCAATTCAGTAACAGGACACAGCCTTACCGAAGACTCGCGCCTCCCGTACTATTCTGGAGGTGCTGAGTTAAACCACAGCTACTGTTTTTATCTCCTGGCAGAACTCTATAATCCACATTGAATTGGAAAAACCAGCATGTGGCGGTTTGGGCTTTGCACTGGTGGGTGGTGACAACGGAACTAGTGCCCTTGTGAAGGCGATTAGCCCAGGCAGTGTGGCAGATCTGGATGGGAGACTGAAAGTGCGAGACAGTCTATTGCAGGTAATGTCTGTTGGCTGCTAAAACCCACCAGTTGGTTGCTCTGAGTTGCAAATCAATTGATTCACATGATTCGTGACAAAGATCACACCCGCATTTATTTTGCATCTCCCATGATCTCAGGAGGTCCTGAGCCATTGAACTACATTTGAAGTGCAGTCACTGTTATGCAATGGCCAATTTGTGCACAGCAAAATCCCACTAACGTCAATATAATAATCCTCAAAGAATCTGCCTTTAATAATACTGGTTCAGTGATTGCTATTGGCCAAGACGCTGCAGATAACTCCTCAAACCTTCTTTGAAACAGTGCCATGGGATCTTTTATATTCATCTGAGATAGGACAGACATAATATCTCATCTGAAAACATCTCGACTGTGCAACATTCGTGTCTAAATTGTACTGGATGATCAGCCTAGATTCATTTGTTGAGGCTCTGGGATGCCTCCTTAATGTGCTACCAATGCAGTATTTGAAAAATTCCGAGAAAACTTTCAAACTTTCCAAAATTCATGCTGCAACTTTGGTGGAAGGTCACCAGGGAAAGGCTGCTTGTGTTGGTTTTTGTAGAGTTTTGCTAATCACTGATGCAGCAAGCAATCAGGAACAATAATAGGGTTGCTACTGAAAACGCACAAAATTCATAAAGTAAACTATTGTACATTAAATCTGGTTTACAGTTACATGTCATTGTAAAGTTAGAGGATAACTCCTCAGGTGGTAGTGGATGATCCGATCTCTATATTTTTTAACCTTTATGTATTTATTATCAATTGGAAAGTTCATGTTATCTGTATTGTTGATTTACTTATTATAAGAGATAGAGCTGAATTGTTGCTAGAAATCTGGTCATTCGAGTTGGTACACCTACATGAAAGGTAGCACAATGTAGTCAGTAAAATGCATTCAGGAATGTATTTAGACACGGGGAATACACTTAGACTTGGATCAGTTTTATTTTGGTAAACAACGCAATCAGTCCTGAGAGTTTCATCTCGGACAAAACTTTTCTCCTAAAAAAAACGTTAACTTTGCAGCATTATGTACAGTAGGAAAACTAGAAGTGGTGCTGACTGGATACTTAAAATCACATGTGCACTCTGCATCTAACAGAAGATTGTTTTAAATGACAAAAAGCTTTGCAAATTTTCACAATGCAGATATATATCCACACTTTTCCCATTATTGTTGAAGGGATTTGTATAAAAAATAGGAAAAAAGCCAATAGCTAGGATCAGGTTAAAGCATTCCTTATAATTATTTGACTCTTCTCTGTATTGCCATGGCAAATCACAGAATCCCTACGGTGTGGGAGCAGGCCATTTGGCCCATTGAGTCCATATCAACCCTCCAAGCAGCATCCCACCCAGAACCTCCCACCACCCTATCCCTGTAACCCTGCGTTTCCCATGGCTAATCTACCTAGCCTGCACATTCCTGGTCACTGTGGGCAATTTAGCATGGCCAATCCACCCTAACCTGCACATCTTTGGACTGTGGGAGGAAACCAGAGCACCCGGAGGAAACCCACGCAGACATGGGAGAATGTGCAAACTCCACACAGACAGTCGCCCGAGGGTGGAATCAAACTTGGGATAGTGTTGTTGTGAGGTGGCAGTGCTAACCACTGAGACACCATGTCATCCATCTTATCAATAATTGTGGCACAAGCCAAACTTCAGACATACAAGGATGCAAGTCAGCTCAGAGAGAGGCACCATCTGGTATTTACCAGTCAAAGCTATCATTTATATCCTCGGACAAAAGGAAATGCAATGACAAATGTTGGATTCACTACCCAGGAGCTGGAAGCTGTAAATCTGGTCTACAGTTGGCTCATTGCATTTTGCGTAGAAGAAATGGGCCGATCTTTCTGAACTTTTGCTGAGGGCCAGTGTAAAACACATTAAGTTCAAAATTTGATGTAAATGGTTCCCTTGATGAATCTGGATCTTTCTTACTATCTCTTCATCATTGGCCTTTCTTGTGCATTTGAAACTGTTGTAGTGGAGTGGGAATGATCAGGCCTAGCTGATTAGGCTTCGTAAAGGTGAGTGTTATTACTCGACTTTTGGTTTTCAAATTGGTTATTTTTTGTAAACATTGTTTCTTAATTATCGGAATTCTTGCATCAGTCTTGCTGTTTGGTGCTGATATATTTGCATTGTAAAACATATTTTTCTGAGTAGCTAAATAAACGATTTCACTTGCAGCCATTGAAGTTGGATTGGGGTTGATTTTGAGATACCAATGCCATTTCCTAATGCTGGGAAAGACAAGTGGTTTCTATGGGGATAAGGAAAGCAGATACTTCTCTTCCTCATACTTAATGTACAGATCCCAAATGTGCATTATTGGCTTCGCTTCAACCTATCCACTACGTCTCAGAGGAGAACTGTTACTGCTTTTTTCACTTCGTAAAGGGCTACCATGGGGAATCCATCTCTTGAGCCACAACTTATACCACAGAGGCACCTCTTCCTTGGCCAGTTCACAAGTCCTTTCAAATTCTTGCACTTGTATCCTCGCCTGCATGTCCTGAAGTACTAGTCTTACCCAGCCTATCTAGTATTACAGTTATTTACCAGCCACCACAAAGTGGAGCTTTTCCATTCCACCACTTTGCAGTAAATGTTGTAGCCACACTAAGTGTTCCTTCATTTAATTTCAGCGTAGTACTGCTCACTTCTTAACCTCAATTTAAAACCCATTTTGGAGCTTCATAAAGATTGAAGCAGTACTTACCTCTACACACAGATAAGCATGTACCTCTTTGCTTCTGTGCATCACAGTTGGGCTGGCTATTGGTGCAAGGCCAAAGTTTTGCTCATTATTCAAATGTCCAGTCCTAAGGAAATGAGGAGCCATCACTTCTTTGAGCTGTCTTGGGTCAGGCAATTAGAATCGTAGGATCCCTACAGAGTGGAAGCAGACCATTTGGCCCATCAAGTCCATGCCAACTCTCCAAGGATCATCCCACCCAGACCCAGTGCCCCTTTTCCTATTCCTGCATTTCCCATGGCTAACCAACCAAGTCTGCCCATCGTTGGACACTATGGGCAGTTTACCATGGCCAATCCACCTAACCTCACATCTTTGGACGGTGGGAGGAAACTGGAGCATCTGAAGGAAACCCACACAGACATAGGGAGAACGTGCAAACTCCACTCAGACAATCGCCCGAGGTCCCTGGCGCTGTGAGACGGAAGTGCTAACCACTGAGCCACCATATCGCCCTCTAATAGAGAAGTCACCATAGTCCTACTGGACTGTAGGGCTGCTCTCTTAGTGTTACTGATTAAGCACAATTGAGACAGTGGACTATGTACAATAATTTAAATAAGTACTTGCATCAGAGGAAGGAAAAGAAGATAGATACTGGCTGAAGCAGAAACAACGACAGTCGTAAAAGACTTGGAGGAGACAGAAGCTACACAATGCTATCAGTGACAACAAGAAGGGACCAAACTGAACATAAAGAAGGATAAAGATTTGACACAACATTCCGAAGACATGGTTGTGATCCTTTTTACTGACATCTAAACTTAATTAAAGAGGATGTATTTACTATGAATTAGCTATGACCACAAAATACGATACAAACTCTTCTATAATTCTGAAACTCTGTTCTTTCATATTCCATTGAATCCCATTACTGTTGTAATCTTGAAGCCAAATCCACAAGGTTATTGTGAACATGACTCTGAATACTTTGTTTTGTATGTGTCAAGCAAGGGAAGTAAAGTAGCAGCAGCAATATAATCTTGTGTGACTACTTATTTGTTGATATCTGCTAAGCCAAGTGTTAAATGGTTTTCAATGAGTGGTTTTCAATTAATTTGAGTCAAGAAATTGACAACATTTTTCCATAACTTGCTGAAGAACCAAACTTTACGTTGTACCTTTATCCCTGTGCTATATGTATTATATACTTTTGGTATGGGATATGAGCATTGGTACATCAACATTTTTCAGCACCTCATTTCCATCTTAGTTTGTGATTGTTAAAGTTAATCACCTGAGTTTTTCTGAAATGGGACACCTCATGATGTGCCCCCTTGGTCACACTTACTTACATACATTTAGGTTTTAACAGTTTTCCCTACAAAGTTGCTGGAAGTGTGCCCTGATAATGGCAAGCAGGGGGGAAACAGGGCAACGTCTTGGTGAACAATGAGATTTAAAGATTGGAAACTAAATAAAGAAAGAAGGGTGAATCAGAGAGATTGAATTCAATTTCAAACCAGACACAGATAGTGAATTATATGGCCTCACTGGACCGTTAATCCAGAGACCCAGATAACATTCTGGGGCCCAGGTTCGAATCCCACCACAGCACATGGTGGATCAGAGATAGTAGGAACTGCAGATGCTGGAGAATCCGAGACAACAAGGTGCAGGGCTGGATGAACACAGCAGGCCAAGCAGCATCATAGGAGCAGAGAGGCTGACGTTTCGGGCCTAGACCCTTCATCAGAAATGGCCTGCTGTGTTCATCCAGCCCTGCACCTTGTTGTCT
>NC_063365.1:8585380-8598016 GCF_021869965.1 Rhincodon typus | reverse complement strand
TTCTTCTGAAGAAGGGTCTAGACCCGAAACGTCAGCTTTCCTGCTCCTCTGATGCTGCTTGGCCTGCTGTGTTCATCCAGCTCTATACCTTGTTATCTCAGATTCTCCAGCATCAGCAGTTTCCACCATCACTGATCAAAGTTATCTGTTCACTCAATTCCATGAAACAGGTAAATTGGGACTTTGCCGCTTTGATTAAATCATTACCTTTCGTGGCTTCTGTGGAAGTAGTATGGCTTGAGAATTAGTGTAATATTATATGATCTTGTGCATTCTTGCAGCCTTGGGGCAAGTTGAAATAAGATATCTCTTAAACAATGTTACTGTGCCCTTACCTCAACAGACTCTAAACATTCTTTAGCAACACAAAAAGACCAAAAGTGTTAATTCCAATCTCCTTCTACCTCCTCCAATTAAACATAAGAATTGTACCCCCAACTCTCCACCTCCCCCTACCTCAATTTAAATTAACATCCTTCTACTAACACACCCTCTCGGTCAAAGTTGGCGTCTCCCAATCCCCACCTCAACTCCAAAGGAACATCGTCAAATGAAATGTGATACTGAGCCGTATATTTGGACAGGTAAAAGATGGTTAAGGATAATAAAATCCCTACAGTGTAGAAACAGGCTACTCGGCCCATCAAGTCCACACCAACCCTGAGAAGAGCATCCCATCCGCTGCTGCTCTTGTCCTTCTAGATGGAAGTGGTCGTGGGTTTGAAAGGTGCTGTCTGAGGATCTTTGGTAAATTTCTACAGTGCATCTTGTAGATTATACACACTGCTATTACTGAGTGTGGGTGGTGGAGGGAGTGGATGCTTGTGAATGTAATGCAGATCAAGAGGGCTGCTTTGTCCTGGATGGTGTCAAGCTTCTTGAGTGTTGTTGGGGCTACACTCATCCAGGCAAGTGGGGAGTATTCCATCACACTCCTGACTTGTGCCTTGTAGATGGTGGTCAGGCTTTGAGGAGTCAGGAGGTGAGTTACTCGCCACAGTATTCCCAGCTTCTGACCTGCTCTTGTAGCCACTGTGTTTATGTGCTGAGTCCAGTTGAGTATCTGGTCAATGGTAACCCCCAGGATGTTGATAGTGGAGGATTCAGTGTTGGTAACACCATTGAATGCCAATGGGTGGTGGTTAGATTATCTCATATTGGTGTTGGTCATAGCCTGGCATTTGTGTGGCGTGAATGTGACTTGCCGGTTGTCAGCCCAAGCCTGGATATTGTCCAGATCTTGTTGTATTTGAACATGGACTGCTTCAGTATCTGAGGAGTCACGAATGGTGCTGAACATTGTGCAATCATTGACGAACATCCCCACTTCTGACCTTATGATGGAGGGAAGGTCATTGATGAAGCAGCTGAAGACGGTTTGGCCGAGGACACTACCCTGAGGAACTCCGACAGAGATGTCCTGGAACTGAAATGACTGAACTCCAACAACGACAACCATCTTCCTATGTGCCAGGTATGACTCCAACCATCGGAGAGTTTGCTCCCTGAAACCCATTGATTCCAGCTTTGCCAGGGCTCCTTGATGCCACACTCAGTCGAATGCAGCCTTGATATCAAGGGCTGTCACTCTCACCTCACCTCTGGAATTCAGCTCTTTTGTCCATGTTTGAACCAAGGCTGTAATGACGTCAGGAGCGGAGTGGCCCTGGCGGAACCCAAACTGGGCGTCACTGAGCAGGTTATTGCTGAGCAGGTGCTGCTTGATAGCACTGTTACTGACACCTTCCATCACTTTACTGATGATCGAGAGGAGACTGATGGCGCGGTAATTGGCCAGGTTGGATTTGTCCTGCTTTTTATGTACAGGACATAGTTGGGCAATTTTCCACATTGTCGGGTAGATACCAGTGTTGTAACTGTACTGGAACAGCTTGTCTAAGGGAGTGGCAAGTCCTGGAGCACAAATCTTCAGTACTATTGCTGGAATGTTGTCAGGGCCGGTAGCCTTTGCAGTATCCAGTGTCTCCAACCATTTCTTGATATCACGTGGAGTGAATCGAATTGGCTGAAGACTGGTATCTGTAATGCTGGGGACCACCGGAGGAGTCTAAGATGGATCGTCCACTCGGGACTTCTGGCTGAAGATTGCTGTGAATGCTTCAACCTTATCTTTTGCACTGATGTGCTGGGCTTTTCCATCATTGAGGACGGGGATATTTGTGGAGCCTCCTCCTCCAGTGAGTTGTTTAATTGTGCACCATCATTCACCACTGGATGTGGCAGGACCACAGAGCTTAGATCTGATCCGTTAGTTGTGGGATCGTTTAGCTCTGTCTATCACTTGCTGCTTTTGCTGTTTGGCGTGCAAGTAGTCCTGTTTGGTGGCTTCACCAGGTTGATACCTCATCTTCAGGTATGTCTGGTGCTGCTCCTGGCATGCCCTCCTGCACTCTCCATTGAACCAGGGCTTATCCCCTGAATTGATGGTAATGGTTGAGTGGGGGATGTGCGGGGCCATGGAGCTTACAGATTGTGCTGGAGTACAATTCTACTGCTGTTGATGACCCACAGCACCTCACAGATGCCCAGTCTTGAGTGTCCCATGGCTAATCCACCTATTCTGTACATCCCTAGGGAACTGTGAGCAATTTAGCATGGTCAATCCACCCAACCTGCACGTTTTTGGACCATGGGAGGAAACCGGAGCACCCGAAGGAAATCCACACAGACACGGGGAGAATGTACAAACTCTGAGGGTGAAATCAAACCAGGTCCCTGGCACTGTGAGGCAGCAGTGCGAACCACTGTGCATGCATTGTAAGACAGGGAGATGTGTAGAGAGATGGAGAGGTTTAGGGAGGAATTTCAATGCCGGGCTCATGCCGCTACAGCAGCACACCTGACCTCTCCACTCTGATTCCTCCCCACTCTTGCCCAAGCCCTCTGTTGGACTGCAGTGTTTCTGTGAGCTCGTCCTAAGCTATGTAGCAACTTGGCACACCCACAATGACAGTGGGATCTGGGTTGTGGGGCTTACATGCTCTGGCCTCTGCTCAAATGCACTTAGCCATTGAAATAATGGAGGACAATATGTTTCACTTTGGGTTTATGAATAGAAAAGCAGAACTTATTTTTAAAAGACAAGTTACATGTAAGTGTTGATGCTCGGGGAGACTTAATTGCACTCATACGAGGAACACCGAAAAAAAATTGACACGCAAGTAAAACTAGCAATTAGAAAGGTAAGTGGCACATTGGCCTAAATTGAAAGGGAATTAGAGAACAGTACAAGAATAAAGAAGTCTTACTGTAATTGCACAGGATTTCTATGTGTATAGATCCATAGGTAAGAAATATTTGGATTGCTGACCATATAATGAAGGTTCACTCAATCAGTTTCTGGGATAGGGGACATTCTCCTTTGAGTCTACTCGGTTGGTACTCCCTGGCGTTTAAAAGAATGGGAGGTGATCTCAATGAACCATTAAAGACTCTTAGACATAGTCTCCACTGGCAGGTGACTCTAGAGTACAGGGGAACAGTCTCGTTGTGTCATGTCTCATGGTCAGTGTGTCAATATGCCTTTAAGAGACAGGCTCATGATTATCATCTCTGGATCACAGCATGTGAGCTGAGGATGTAAAGGTCCCATACTCCATCTTGATCACTTGAAGCATAACATGCTACTAGAAGCATCTCACACCATTGTAAACTAATAACTTAATGATGGCCCAGACACTTATGTGTCTGAGGAATGTAACATTTGTACATAATAGTTAGTTGTATTAAAGGTCTGTTGGACTCTTCAAAGCCATGATATCCATTCCCAGTTTCTTTCGTTACAGGTGGGAGTATGTGCATTGTCATATCAGGTAGAACTCCCTGTTGGAGATGGGCTTACATCAGTCTCAGGATAAGGTGTACTGAGGGCTGACATGAGAAGAAATTCCTTCACTTAATATTTGGCAATCTTTGCAACTCTCTACACCAGATGGCTGTAGATGTTTCATTGCTGAAGACAGTTAGGGCTGGGAAAGTCACCTTTCAGGCGTTTCAGAGCACTGAGGTGTGGGCAGGAAAGTGGTATTGAAACTGATCAGTGACGATATAATGGAATAGTGAAAGAAACTCAATGGGTTGTATGGCCTACATCTGATCCTTTATCAGATGTTCTTATGTCAAAAAATGCAACATCAATTAGAGGTTTAACAAATCAACATCAACATTCTGGCTCCAAATGCAACAGGGAGCAGGACTCAATTCCAGCCTCAGGTGACTGCCTGTGTGGAGTTTGCACATTCACCCTGTGTCTGTGTGGGTTTTCTCTGGGTGCTCCGGTTTCCTCCCACAGTCCAAAGATATGCAGGTTTAGGTGGTTTGGCCATGCTAAATTACCCATAGTATCCAGGGATGTGCAAGCTAGACAGATTAGCCATGGGAAATGGAGGGTTACAGGGACAGGGTAGGGGCTGGGTCTGGGTGGGATGCTCTTCAGAGGGTCGGTGTGGATTCAATGGGCTGAATGGCCTGCTTCCATCCTGTAGGGGTTCTATGATTCTATGAAATGCCTTCCCAAAAAGAATAATTTTATAAATATCCATATCTAAAATATATATGCATCCTCTACTCACGGAGTCATTTAAATCACAATTGACTAAATGTACAACTTGCGACAAATCACTTTAATGAAATCAGAAACCTCATATCAGTATTTAATAAAATGAAAAAGCACAACCCTAATGTAGTAATGGCCTATAATGTAATCAAACAGATGCAGTAAAATGATTTTTTTTCCCTATTCATATCTGTTTTTCATTAAAGTTGGTATTAAATATAGGATTTGAAAGTATTTGTTGAATTCTTCTGAGAAGCAAATTTTGAATCTCTGTAGTACAGGCTAATTGAATCAAGGCACATTATTGCACTTATTGTAAATAGTGTGTTTGGGAAGGACGTATTCACAATGGGAAGCAGTGTTGTTTAGAAAAGGTGGGAGTCAGCAGAAAGACACAGAGAAATATTTGGGCCAGATAGGGGTAGGGCAACGTGAAGCAACTGGGGAAAGCAACTGGAGAAACAGAGTGCGAGAAACAGAGGGGCTGAAACAGAGTGTGAGAAACAGAGGGGCTGAAACACAGTGCGAGAAACGGAGGGGGTGAAACAGAGTGTGAGAAACAGAGGGGCTGAAACACAGTGCGAGAAACAGAGGGGCTGAAACAGAAATCTTGGAGAAGAAGGATCAGAGAAACTTTGGAAAATAAGCAAAAAGGGCTTCATGGAAATGTGCCATTCTGGTGATAATCGTACCAATGAAAATTATAGATGAAAGTTGTTGTTTTATAGGACTCCTGACCTACTCTGTATGAATAAAACACATTGTGGAACAGTGTAACTTTGTAGTGCCATGTTTGTAGGGTGATGATGCAAAGACCTGTGGTTGTGTGAGATATACCTTTGTGGAGTTGACTATTTAAAGTAAAATTTGCCTTCTTTTTGAAGTCCCACTTGCCTGTCAAATTGTGAAAAAAATTACAAGATGTGGAATCTTGTTGGGAATCTCTTCACTTGGCAGTCATTTGATGTCAGTTTAGCCATGAAGATGATACTGAACAACAACTTATTTTTATATTGCAGCTGAAACATCCAAAGCACTTCACAAATGCATATTTAATCAACATTTGACAGTGAGCCACAGGAGGAGCTGTTAGATGACCAAAAGTCTGATTAAAGACTTTTAGTAGCATCTTATAAAAGGTGACTTAGGTAAAAATACAAAGAGGTTTATGGAGGGAAGTTGGTTACTCTGCCACCAGTGTTAGGATTGAAAATGTCAAAATATGACAAACAGAGATTTCAGGAGGTTGTGGAGCTTGAGAAGGTTAGAGAAGAGGCCATGGAGGAATTTGAACGCATGAATGGAAATTTTAAACATGGGCTATTTTGCAAAGTTATCAGAGAATAGGAGAATATCTTTTTCCTTTCTGGAACCGGTCTGCCAAAAAGCCTTTGCAGTGTCAGGTACCTGACTAAGCAGCACAGTTTTACAACTGTGGAGCCCTCACTCTTCTCAATGGGACAATCAAATCACTTCAAACCAAGGGCTATAGTGCAAACAGAGGACTGCATTTAGTAATGACAGGAAAATTAGCTGTCAACTCAGGTGCCATATTGTAGTCTAAGCACTCTGTATTTTGTCAAACAATTGCTGAAATGTCTTCAATGGGAACAATATTCCTCCAGTAACAATATTTCTGAAGAAAGCAGTCACTATACAAATGGTGAACGGCCTATGGAACAAATTCAAGGTAATCTTCTGGACCATCTTGCATATTTCACAAACAGAAACCATTGATTGAGTTACTTTTATTTTGAAATTATTGGTTGAAAAGTAGGAAATGGGTTCAAAATACAGTTTTAACAAAATGGATCAACTGAACCTTGCAACAAATTTCTGTGATTCACTGGGGACATTTTTAGCCAGGCAGCATGGTGGCTCAATAGTTAACACTGCTGCCTCACAACACCTGGGACTCAGGTTCAATCCCAGCCTTGGGTGGTTGTCTGTGTGGCGTTTGCTGTTGTCAGTGTGGGTCCCCTCTGGGTCCTCTAGTTCCCTCCCATAGTTCAGAGATGTGCAGGTAGGTGGATTGGCCATGCTAAATTGTCCCATAGTGTCAGGACAGATTGGTTAGTCATGGTTAATGTGAGGCTATAGGGATAGGATGGGCGGGTTGCCCTTTGGAGCGTTGGTGTAGAATCAATGGGTGAGTGGCCTCTTTCTGCACTGTCAGGGTTTTATGATTCTATCTAACATGTCATGGAGATGTACAGCACAGAAACAGATGTTTTGGTCCAACTTGTCCATGCTGACCAGATATCCTAAATTAATCTAGTCCCATTTGGCCTATATGCCTCTAAATCCTTCTAATTCATGTACCCATCCAAATGCCTTTTAAATGTTGTAATTGTACCAGCCTCCACCACTTCCTCTGGCAGCTCATTCACACATGCACCACCCTCTGTGTGAAAAAGTTGTCCCTTAGGTCCCGCTTAAATCTTTCCCCTCTCACCCTAAACCTATCCCCTCTGGTTTTGGACTCTCCCACCCAGGGAAAATACCTTAACTATTCACCCTAACCATGCCCCTCATGATTTTATAAACCTCGTTAAGATCCACCGCTCCCAGCCTATTCAGCCTCTCCCTTTATCTCAAACCCTCCAACCCTGTCAACATCCTTGTAAATCTTTTCTGAAACCTTTCAAGTTTCACAACATCTTTCCCATATATCCTTCAAGGAATCGGGTATGACACTAATTTAACATGTTGTCTAATGTTTCCCATCACTGATGTTGATGTAGTGCTGACTGGGGTTCCTTGAGATAAGCAGTCAGGAAGTGATTGGGAACAGCAATAGGTGGACGAAATGAACAGCTGGCAGGAAGGGATGCCCTCTCCTGCGTGACAAGGCATCAGCCAGTCTTATGCCCATGCTATTTATTGGTGCCTCTCATAAATCAGCCTGAAACAGTGATCAACTCAGAAATGACACACATTCCATTGTCTTGTGAGACTTCTAGATGATTTCATTGAAGAGTAAAGTCAGATGGGGTGCTCTTGTCAGCAACCCACATTCGCACAGAATGTTACAAAGTCCATTCAGCCCATAGTGCCTGTGCCAACTCTCTGGGGGAATCTGCTAGTCGGTCGTATTTGTTACAATCAGCAGAAACTCACCAGGGTGATTCATCTGGTCCTTCAGGCTGAAGCTGGTGTGGGGAGTGGGGAGTTTCGTCGGGACGGGGGCTGGCTTCTAGCATCATACTTTTTGAAACCAGCACAAAGATGGCAAGAGGGGATCTTATTCCAAGAGAATAATGCTGAGTAAAGGAACTACGCAACTCAGTAGAAACTTCAGGCTGTCACCCAGAAACGGCATTGAGGGACCCCTGGTGGGTGAAGCTGATCTCTTTGGCCTTTACCAGAATTGGCCATTTGGCCCCAAATGAGCTGATACCCTGATCTTCAAAAGTGTAATCCATTGACTTTAGGATCAAAAAGAGATAATCCTGAAACTTTTCTGTACAGTTTTTTTCATAGAGTAGGAGGACACTCTGTACCAGATTGCCCAGCAAATCCTTACTGCTTGACAAGCCTTCTCTTTCCCCATAATGTCCTGAGATAAGTGAGGCCAACAAAATGATTTTTGCACTTGGCCCCCAGGTTATGTGTGGGCAGAAGACAGTTAAGATGGCTGGGTACTGTCCTGTAAGCAGTCTGGATAGGAGTGGACCCTTCCGCAGTCCTGCCAGCTCTGAAGCCTTCCCAGACTGAGTCCTGGAGTAGCTCCAGAATGGGCCATAGCGGTGACTGCAAGATCTGGTTTTCTTTCATTAAAGGTTTAAGTTTGGGGGAGAGAGAGAAAGAGAGAGAGAGCGCCTTCATCCTGAAGCACCCTTTCTCTCTCTCTCTCGTATTTACCCTCCCTTTGTTGTTTCTTTCAAACTGGACAGCTTCTGATTGGTGTCCCCAACATCGAGTGCCCATCCACTATGTTGAAATGGCTGAACTCAGCTCCAAATAAGGAATTGCACCTTGAAAATTGCAACTAGTGCCTTTTTTTTGTTACCCCAGAGGTTGGGTTTAGCACCCAGATACAGTTCTCTGTTTCTCACTTTTCCGCCCTGGTAAATCTAGTCTATTTACCTGCAGAGTATTTCCAACACGTTCTGAACACAGAACATAGAACAGCACAGCACAGTACAGGCCCTTCAGCCCACGATGTTGTGCCGACCTATTATCCTACTAAGATCAAACTACCCTGCATATCCTACATTATACTATCATCCATGTTCTGCTTTCATTTCAGACTTTCTGACTTTGCAATCTTTTGCTTTGGTTCCACTCCAGACACATTAGAAAGTCATCACTGCGGCAATGTAGCTTTCCAGTCACAGAAGGCTGTGGAAGCCAAGTCATTGAGTGTAGTGAACAGAAAGATTAATTTGCAAGGGGATCAAGGATTACAGGGAGAAGGCACGAGAATGGGGTTGAGAAACATATCAGCCATGATTGAATGATAGAACAGAATCGATGGGCTGAGTGGCCTAATTCTGCTCTGCTATCTTATGGTATTATGTTCTTCTGGCCACACTGAATGAACGTCAGCTTCCAGTATAACTTCAGTCCTGACATTTTGCATATTGTGCTATTAGCAGCTCCCGTTGTTAGACCTGTAGCGTCGTGCTCTGTTTAAAGTTTGTTTTTACACCTACCTTCTTGTGATGCTGAGATATTAAGCGATTGGTCTACATGCATTGGTGAAATGCACCTTGTGTTCCATTGCTTTTCGCTCGTTATGCCATTTGGAGACTGATTGGTCTGTTTATCGCATACTAGTCAAAACCATCATCCTAGCATCCACCACTATTAACTGACTGAATAAGAAAAAGACACATTGAACTCAAAGTATTAACTCTGTTTCTCTTTCCAAAAATGCTGCCAGACGTGCTGCGTCTCTCCACACTTTCTGTTCCTTTTGTGAACAAAAATATTTGAATTTATATAGTGCTTTTAATGACCACTGGATGTCTCAAATTACTTTACAGCAAGCAGGGTACTTTCTGTGTGAAACAGTTACTATTGTAAGGTGGAAATTTGTACTCAGTAAGGTCTCTTAATAGCCACATAATCATGAACAGGTAGAGGCATATGGCACAGAAACAAATCCTTCAATCCAACTTGCCCATGCTGACTAGGTTTCCCAAACTAAACTAGTGCCATTTGCTTGCGTTTGGCCCATATCCCTCTAAACTTTTCCTATTCATGTACCTGTCCAAATGTCTTTTAAATGTTGTAGCTGTACCTGCATCTACCACTTCCTCTGGCAGTTCATTCCACACACACACCACCCTCTGTGTGAAAATGTTGCCCCTCAGGTGCCTTTTAAATCTTTCCCCTCTCACCCTAAACTTATGCCCACTAGTATGGAACTCCCCCACCCCGGGGAAAAGACATTGGCTACTTACATTATCTACACTCCTCATGATTTTATAAAACCCTATAAGGTCACCCTTTAACCAGCTATACTAAATTTTCGTGCTCTCGCCTTTGAATTTGAACTTCTACACTGCAAACATACACATGTATATTTGTATCAATATTTATTGACGCTCATGCAAATGTATTTTTTATTTGTCAGAGTTGCAATTTTCACAGCACAATCCACAAGTGCTTGATCCTGAACACACAAGTGAAGGCCCTGGAGACTCCTGGGAGGTAAGAGAAAATATCTCAGCCGCACTCCACAACATAGAGTAGTTGCAGGTGACCTCTGACCCTGACTCCACCAGATTTTCCAATGTCAGGCCGGGACAGGAGGATGTGCCGGTACCTGATTGGGTCTGTGTGCCTGAAATGGGGGTCAAGGCCCTGCAGATGTAATGGCACCATGGACAGAAGGCCAGTTTGATTATGTGCAATTTTAAGTTCAACCAGACCCAGAAACACCAACTAGCTGCCTATTCTGCCCTCAGGCGCCCCATGCAAGTCTGACATGCTCAGCAATAGGGAGGCAGGGAAAACCCCAACATTGAATATTCCTTTCCCACAGTCCACTCCCTTTGTTGTGGAGGTGCCAGTGTTGGACTGGGGTGGACAAGGTCCAAAATTACACAACAGGTTCTAGTCCAATAGGTTTATTTTAAAACACTAGCTTTCGGAGCTCCAAAAGCTAGTGGTTTCAAATAAACCTATTGGACTAGAACCTGATGTCGTGTGACTTTTGACCTTGACCATTCCCTTTGGTATCAAGACCCATGTTTAGGGAGATATCACACGCCAAACCTGTGCACATTGGCCGCAGCGCGATGAGCAGAAACCTAACACACAGCTATCCTATCCAAATTTCTCAAGCCTCTAGCCCTTAAAATGCTCCTCCCAGCATCTTCCCTGGGGGCTGAGGATGACGGTTCCAGATTTGGGAGTTGAATACAGCCCTATGCATCACGTACGGACACAACAAAATCCAGCCACATGTTCAAAACAAAGAACTACCCTTCAGTGCCTGCAGCCAAAACATGAATGCATTGACTAATTCGCAAGAACGTTGTGTCATTTAAGACAACCCTGGGCTCGCTGAAGAAATGAACAATGGTTTAGAGATGATCTTCGCTGTTGGTTAATATAAGAAGCTGCTTGACTTTTTAAATCCAAAAACATACTTTATTTAAAACGTTTCTATCATAGAATCCCTACAGTGTGGAATCAGACCATTCGGCCCATTGAGTCTGCATCGACCCTCCAGAGAGCATCCCACCTAGAGTCTCTCCTCCACCCTATTCCTTTAACCCTGCATTTCCCATGGCTAACCCACCCAGCCTGCACATCTCTGGGCACTATGGGACAATTCAACATGGCCAATCCACCCTAACCTGCACATCTTTGGACTGTGGGAGGAGACCGGAGCATATGGCAGAACCCCACGCAAACACGGGGAGAACGTACACATACATTAAAAATCATTCAGCTTGGGAATTACTGAAAGCATAATCAAATACACTTTGGCTCCATACAGAGGATAAATGTGATAAACAAGAGCAAATTCTCATTAACTCAGAAAAGACTTCAGTCTCTAAGGTGCATATTAAATACAGCATGATTGGCATTTGTCGATTAAATGATAATCTAATTTTCCTAAAAGTCTTTTGTATAAATCCTGTGTCAAGTTAGTAGACACAAAAGAAGTTCGAAAAGAGACTAAATAAAAATGAGGTGAAATTGCAATAGTCCTACTCATTATAGAGAGACTGCTGGTGGTGGTTTAACCTGATGGTTATGACACCTTAGGTGAGGTGAGAGATTGAGAAGGAAAGTCCTTCATGGTAAGCTCAGCTAACATGGGAATTGAACCCATGCCGTTGCCATCACTCTGCATTGTAAATCAGCATCTTGACAACTGAGAGATAGCAAGCACTGTAGTTGCTGGAGTCAGAGACAAATACAGTGTGGAGCTCCACACTTTGTTATCTTGACAACTGAGCTAACTGAGTCCCAACAAGTGCAAATAAGCTTCATAGAATGTATCTGCAATAGTTTCCTCGAACAGTATATAATAGATCCCACGAGGGAGCAAGCTATCCTAGATCTGGACCTGTGTAATGAGACAGGAACCATGATCTCATTGTTGGGGATGCTCTCAGATGGAACGATTACAGTTTGGTTGAAGAAGGTAAAATTCTGTAGCAGTGTCTTGTGCTCGAATAAAGGAGACTACAATAAAATGAGGGAGGAGTTGGCTCAGGTAGATAGGGAGCTAAGCCTATATGGTGGGACAATTGAGGAACAGTGGAGGACTACTGAAGCGATTTTTCACAGTGATCAGCAAAAGTATATACCAGTGAAAAGGAAAGACTGTAGGAAAAGGGATAATCAGCTGTGGATAACTAAGGAAGTAAAGAAAGGTATCAAATTGAAAGCAAAGTAGCGCAGATAAGTGGAAAACTAGGCAATTGGGAGATCTTTAAAGGTCAACAGAAAACTGCAGAAAAAGCTATAAAGTAAGATGGATTATGAGAATAAACTAGCTCAGAATATAAAGACATAGCATGAAACACAAAAATGTTAGCTCTATTTTCTCCTTCACAGATGCTGCCAGACCTGCTGAGCTTTTCCAGCAA
>NC_063365.1:8558516-8575380 GCF_021869965.1 Rhincodon typus | reverse complement strand
CATGGTGGAATTTGAATTCAATAAATGTCTGGAATTAAGAATCTAATGATGACCGTGAATCCATTGTCAATTTCGGAAAAACCCATCTGGTTCACTAATGCCCTTTAGGGAGGGAAACTGCCATCCTTACCTGGTCTGGCCTACATGTGACTCCATACCCACAGCAATGTGGTTGACTGTCACTACCTTCTGGGCAATTATGGATGGGCAATAAATGCTGCCTAGCCAGTGAAGCCTCATCCCATAAATGAATAAAAGAAGAAAAAAAAATGAGAGAGAGAGTAAGAAAGAAATGGATTATGTGAAATGGAGAAAAAGACAGATGGAAAGGTCAGGAAAAAAATGTATAAGAATTGACATTATTGAACTTTCTTAAGGTCACACGTTTTAATTGTTCTATATTTGGGCAAAATAGACTGGCTATCAATAACAATTAATACATTGTTAATTCCTGTGGCTTAAATTTCTGCTGTTCATTTAGCATGAATTAATTTGTGAATGTGGCAACATTGCCAAAATCACAGGAGTTTATCAATGAGAAACCATTCTTAGAAAGCCAGCACCTTTTGTTTTTATGGGGCATCTTGTCACCAGCACAAGTGTTTATTAATGACACGATTACCTATTTACCCAGTTCTGGTCCTATGTTTTCAGTGTTAGTGAAAGCCTGAATATTTGCCGATATGAATGATACCTGAGATTTGAATTTAACAGAGGAACAAAATGTTGCCCTAATACCGCACAATATAAGGCAATGTAAGGAGTAAATTATTTATTCATTTTAACTCTTGTTCAGAATCAAGGGCAATCTTGTAAAGTTTATATTTCTGCTGTATTTTTTTCTACTTTCTTATGTAAACTGATATTTCTGGAATGTTGTTTGATGAGTCTTAACTTGTTATGAGATTGATGTCTTCTCACAGGCAACCTGTCCTGAGGTTTGGATTCATGGATATTAATTTGCCGTTGTGTAGTTTACCAAAATGCTTAGAATGCCAGAGGTTTTCTGTGTAGCTGCTGAATGTTAAAAGTAGATATTTTAACATAAAGCAGCTTAAAAGTTGAGGAAATTAAATTCATGGGGTTGGGTGTAGTTGTCAATAATACATCATTACAAACACCAGCGAAATGGCAATCATTACTAAAGTCTGCATTGTTCAGCTGAACCAGGGGATGTTCATTGCTGTTTCTAAGCTTGCTCACTCAGTGAGTTTGAAGGAGTAGTTCACCCATCTAGCCAAATTACTTGGACCTGAGATTGAAACATATTTCACCGTCATATTGGAATATAGATGGTTTGTTCTCTGCTGCTTTAAACACATAGGAAATAGGACCACAGTTCAACCCCTCAAGTCTGCTCCACCATTCAACTTGATCATGGCTGATCTACCACTTCAACACTATTTTCCCCAGACTATCCCCTAATATCCTTATTACCCAGAAATCTATGAATGTTTGGCTTGAATGATTGAGCCCCTGCGGCTCTCAGATTCACCACTCACAGTATTCCAAATTGCAGAAACAGGCCGTTCGGCCCAACAAATCTGCACTGACCTCCAACAAACATTCCACCCAGACCCACCGTCCCCCTCTACCCTATCCCCGTAACCCTGCATTTACTATGGCCAATCCACCTAACCTGCACATCTTTCGACTATGGGAGGAAACTCACACAGATACGGGGAGAATGTGTAAACTCTATATGGACAGTCACCCAAAGCTGGAATCAAACCTGGGTCCCTGGCGCTGTGAGGCAACAGTGCTACCACTGAGCCACTGTGCTGCTCAAACTCTCAGTGAGGATGTTTCCCTTTATCTTAGTCCAAAATAGGCTGCTTTTATTCTGAATGTACCCCCTCGTTCTAGATCCCTAAGCCAGGGGAGACATCCTTCCTGTATCGACCCTGTTGGGGTCTGTAAGAGCTTCAAATTATAACTCTATCCTTGTCACTCTGAAAGGGTTTGCAGATGACTAATACTGCATTAGTGAAAAAATACCTAAGAAGGAGTGGTCTTGAATAATGAATAGCTAGCTGTAATGAAAGGTTTGTGAAGGCACAACCGAGAACAATCTGTCATTGCTTCACTGCTGCTTTTCAAATTGATTGCCTCTGGGTAATGATGAACAGCAAAAGGGTATCCAAGACCTTAGAGGGGCGATGCATATAGAAGGAGTCTGAAGACTTGAAGAATGATTACAAGCACGAAAAAGAACCAAAAGAGATACTTGCATTTATAGAGTGTCTTCCACAACCTTGAGGCATCTCAAAGTGTTTCACTAGCAATAAAATACTTCAGAAGCGCAGGAATTGATGAAGTGCAAGCTCCCGCAAACAGATAAAGAAGCAACTCCTGCAGAATGGAATGGAAATGGAGCAACTGGGAAAGGGGGGAATTAGGAGCTTCCAGTGTCATTTTTCTTAGGCTGTGGGAGATCGCAAATGGAAGGAGGATGCTAGAATTGAACTGCTTTGTAAATTTAGTGACTAAGACCGCATCTGGGCTTCAATTCTAAAGAAGCCAATGGTTTCAGGCTCACTGGAGACAGTAATGATAAATATCAACGGAGGAACATGCACGCATTGAGAAAAATTAACTTCAAGCAGGGAAGTGTGCATACAATCAAGCAGATATAAGAACAATGACTTACGTTTATTCCGCCAAAAGGCATGTTGGTAGGGAGTTCAATGACTGGAGGAGGGTTGACATCTGCCCAGTCTGCTCTGAAGGAATAAACTTCAATTTTTCTGTGTTAAGTGATCAGATAGAATGTGTCTTCCCGAAGAAGTGGAGAGCTTGCATTAATTGTGGAACTTTCCGACCCAGATAATGAAAAAGTTCTTCAATGGTTCTGGAATGCAAACAAAATTCAAACTCAATAGGGAATGAACAGGATCAATTTAAAAAAAACAATGTGAATCAATACACGAAGAAAAGAAATGGAGCAACAGTTTTGAAAGCCTAATACTCCATTGTGACAGCAAATCTGACTGCGCAAGAGGTCATAAATAACAATGGTATTGTGTTCAAACACTAGATATTCAAATAACCAATTATGACTGTGCTCAAATGCCCCAACTCAGATGACACCATCAGCTGGATTAAGGGATTTCCAAGAATTGGCAATGAGAAGTTTTATCCATCGAGGATGATGAAGAGGTGATAGACTCCTATTGATTGGATTGATCTACTGTCTTTAATAGGCATTGGTCCAAGTGGTTCAACTCCAATTAGTAGTTAACCATCAAAATCATTGACAGAGGGTTCTTGTGACACAGTGATGAAAAACTACCTCTGAGCCAGGAGACCTGGGTTCAGGTCCCACCTACTGCAGAGGTGTGCAAGAACATCTCTCAACAGTTTGATTTAAAAAAAGATCAAAATCACTGGTGAGCACAAAGAGACACCGATGAAAACCCACGGAATTTCTTCCGTTTTATTGGGAAGATCTTACAAGGAAATCATTCGTGATGCATAGCTTCAGGGAATTATGAACTACTAAACTCTGGAAAAGTCAGGGTCAGAAATTATGGTGTTAAATTGATAAGTAACACAATAGGAAGAAAATCAATGAAGCTGGCTCTTTCCAGAGTCAGAAGGAGAGGCTTGGACCATGCTTAGCTTTCAACCTGTGAACCTATATTGGGCAGAGTATATGTGGAAAAGAAATTCCATCTCAGTTGTGACTTGCTACTGAAAATTTATTCCTCGTGTGGACTGATGTGGCATTAAATGAGCTCAGATAGGCAATCCCTTTCAACCTAGAGACAGACCAAGGCTGAAGATTTCAAACCTAAAAATGAGATCGACAAACCAATGCTTATGGGAATTAAGTTTCTGCGTTTGCAACAGTATTCACTACCTAGAATAGGTGGCCAAGAGGCAGTGACCCAGTGAAGGTGGTTGACTGTGATATTCAGGAAACACATCTCTCGTGTGCAGTTACACCTGGAGCCAGAGGAAACTAAAGTCTAGGTAAGGTCAGTCTGCTTTAGATCAATGAGAAAGAATATGATTTACTCATTTTATCTCCATAACAATCACTATCCTGACCAAGAAGGAAACCAAGGCAAGAAAATTGGGAATAATAGAATTCAAAGTTACTAGTTACAACAGGAAGACAGATGAAGAAGCTTTATAAATGTTATTAAACCCTGAAAGTGAATTAAATGTTGAATAATTAAAGCTAATTGTGTTATATATTTTACAGAACAGACACTTACATACTTGTGTGTTTAAGTATCCACTGAAAACGACTTCTGGCTTTTGGATCAGCAGGATTAGAAGCAGAGAAAATGAAACATTTACAAGGGGAAAGAAGCTCACTCACAAATTTAGTTATACAACCAATATCTTTAATGGGATTGAATTAGTTCTACTAAATTTGAATGACATTTAACCACACAGGAACTTTGGCATTCTAATTAACATGTCACATATATATACTTGTACAATTCGTGCTGTGTTGTGAGAAGTGATGGCTGTATAATAGCTACTTTCCTATATTTGTCTATGTTAATAATCTCTGCTGATAAACTCAATCAGGTTGCAACTGTATTGCAACATTGTCAAAGGGGAATTGTATTAAAAGTAAGAACACGATCAATTAAATAGGATAGATTTATGCTATTTAAAGCTCCATTAACACTAAACCATTCCCAAATGGCAAAGATTTCATGTAACTTGAAAACAATAAGCCTGGACAAAGAAAGGAGGAGGGAAGCCTTACATCCCTTGGCACAGCCTTGCGGTTGTAAAGATGGTGAAACTGTCATCATTCAGTAGCAATTACTCAGTGAAATGGACAGCAATGCTTAGTGTAAGCATGTGCTATTTCAATGCAGAAATACAGAAATTACTGCCAGTGATTTCCTGCTCCTCCATAGCCTACAGTGTTGAAGCCCTCATAGATGACAACCTTGAGAAGTAAGTAAACTGATGAGAACATCAGAAGGTCCCCTCACTCAGTCTAGGGACTGACTCTCTGAGCTGGCTGGTCAGAGCCCATGTACTGTGCTCATCTTAAATAAAGTGTGATTTAGTGACTGGATACTGGCCTCTGTGCAGTTATTTCAGAAAATAAGATGAGTTCTACCATGGATAAGTAATCTACTCAGTCGGTTTACCATTCTATAGGTTGAAGGCAAAAACCTCAATGACTTGAACCATAAATTTCATATTGCTATGGCTTCCTTGGTTATACAGTGACAAGAAAATGGACAGTCCCAAAACTGAACTCCATGCGATGTTATTTTTGGTTGAACCCAACTAAAAGCTGTGCTATTGTAATTTTAAAGTCAAATTATTGAGCCATTTGTGGTGATCATTCCAATAACCCTTTTCGGCATGTTTGGAATTAGGAGAATAAAGTCATGTCAGAAATCCAGTGTTGAGATACTAATTATTTCTTCTGTATTGTTTTCAAACATTGCTTCATTTTAGTCAGGTGACTAGCAGCAGATGTATTTCCTTTGTGTCATTCTAAATGTTAAATGCAGGGTCACCTATTGAGCTGAACTCTAAGAATGCAAAGTGGAAGCTGTGATATTTTCCTACTTAAGCCATTTCAGATAATAAAAACCGAAAGAACTGCGGATGCTGTAAATCAGGAACAAAAACAAAGTAGTCAGTTCTGAGGAAGGTTCACCGGACCCGAAACGTTAACTCTGTTTTCTCCTTCACAGATGCTGCCAGACCTGCTGAGCTTTTCCAGCAACTTTGTTTTTGTTTCCAGTTCAGAAAATCTTTCACATTTTCTCCTTGGGCTGGCAATGCTTGTCCATCATGGTACAGCGCTGACCATCTCGTAATTTGTACCATATCCTGCAACATACAATATGTGCTGCACGTTTATGGCTTTTTAAAGTCTTGACCTTTTCAAATAGGCCAACTATATTTCCACCTGGTGATAAGCAGTGATCAGGAGGATTACCACCATACTAATGGGGGTTAATAGTTGCTTCCTCTATCAAGAGCAAGCTTACTCCCACTCAGGCCCCACATTCTCACGCATGCATTACCTTCCCAAGTTCGTTGGTTGAAGACTCCTGCAAAAACACATAGTGACACACATGGGAGAGATCTCTCGCAAACCTCCTTGTTTTTTGGAGAGGATCAGGTACTTTCTAGGAGTGCAGACAATCTAGCTTCAAGCTGGAGACCAGTGTCTTTTCATTCCTAACCTCCCTTATTCTCCGTAATTTGCTCCTTTGTGCACAGGCTGCCGAATATATTTCTACCCGGTGTCAAAGATGTCCTCAAGTCTGTCAAAGGCTTGCTTCTCCCACCCTGATCAACCCCCACAGGAGAGGCTGACTAGCAAACCATCAACCACCAAAACTGTGCCCCCTCCAAGAAATGTGTCAGGCAGCGATTTGGGAAACAGGGACTCTGAAAACCATCAGTATACCTCAAAGAACAAGGAACCCAATGAAGAGAATGGGTCTTTCTGGCAGAGTCCAGTTTGCCCAGGTCCCTGAAGCTATGGCCTATAACTCAGGCGCTTAACTCTATGGCACAGGAACTCGTCCCCATGTTTGTCAACACTCAGGCTTTGATAAGGCACAAAATAGACCAGGACCTGATACACTCCATATCTTCATTATTCCAAGCCGTGTGCTCTGACACCTCTTGCACCTGTAATTTGAAATTGGAGTATCTTCTTCTAGCCATAGCACCAGGAACAGGCAGCTGGCAAGCAGCAGTGTCATGGGCACCAAGTGAATGAGCTCTGAGTCTCTCCTTTCTTCTCACTGTTCACAAGGGCATAAGGAAATGGTAATGGGATACAGCATTATCACCTATTATTACCTATGTAGTACCTATGTATTACCTATGGTTCAGTAGGGGATCTCTGTTGCCTGACTCAAAAAGTTGTGGTTTTAATTCCTACCCAGAGGCTTCATGACCACTAGTTGAACTCACATCAGTCAATCATTTCTGAAGAAGGGTCTAGGCCCAAAATGTCAGCTTTCCTGCTCCTCTAATGCTGCTTGGCCTGCTGTGTTCATCCAGCTCTACACCTTGTTGTATCAGTCAATAAATCTGGGATTATGAAACTACCACTGATTGTGGTTCTGTCTGGTTCATTAATGCCTTTTGAGAAGCGAATCTGGCCATCCTTACCCAGTACAGAGTTAATCTCACAACTCTAGACCTGCAGAGGTGTTGTTGACTAGCTTAACTGCCCTCTGAAATCGTCATAGCGAGCCACTCTGTCCAGCTGCAATTAGAGATGGGCGTCAAATGCTGGCCTTGCCAATGATGCCCACAGCCCTTAAAAGAATGAGGTAGAAATGGAATCCAGATTGGCTTTCCTGGTACGGTACAGCCCTGTAGGAGGTGCTGTTTACCAGATGCGTAGGTCGTGTCTGCCTTCCCAAGTGGGTGTCTGCCTTAAAGGAACTATCAATCCAACTATTTTTCCCCCTGGTGGCGTGGGGTGCCCAGCCTTGCCCCTGTGTCAATACAGTGTGAAGCTGGAGAAACACAGCAGGCCAGGCAGCAACAGAGGAACAGGAAAGTCGATGTTTTGGGTTTGCACCCTTCATCGGGACTCCCCTGTGTCACCTCATCACTTGGTTCAAGCAGTGTAATATGGTGCATCATAGCAAGGTTACCCCTCCCAGCCACCGCCCACACCACCACCCACCACCCTCCCCCCCGCCCCCTCAACTGAAACAGATAGTGGTCACTGAACATGGTGACCTGTCACTGTCCAATACCACACAGGTAGCTGTAGATAGTCATGATGTGTAACACGAATAAGGAATCCATCGTATCATTGGAGACCATGGATTTCCCCAGTTTCTGTCGTCCTGCCATATCTTTGCTGGAACTAAAATGCAGCCATTGCTGTTTGTTGAAGAGCAACCACTCATCCTGGCCACAACCCTAACCCTAACCTTTACTGTTCCTCCTGAGACAGGTTAACCTTGAACACACCAAGCCCAGCCCCATTGGTTTCTCTAACTAAGATTTTGTACCTTAGATGGTGCCATGTGTGGCAACATTATACTCTTCACTGTACTCTTGTACACTGTATTTGAATACACATGACAATAAAACCTAAATCTAAATCTGAATCAGTGAAACTGTTAAAGCTGCTGTAGTATTCCTGCTGAATTGATGCTATTATCGTCTGTTGAAGTCAAACATAAGTTTCATTGCCGTTGCCAATAACATCTGCAGCACCATCTTCTGCCTCTTCCTTTGTGATGATCCTCTGGGAGGTGGAGCACTTTCCAATAAATAATGAACAACAATGAGGGACTGGAGTAATTAACCACATCCTTGTACAGTCCTTGCGACTGGAACTTAGTCACAACCTGATCTACTCAACAGCAATGTTCATTAGCAGGTAGCAACATCAGCACATTTCCTGTCCCACCACTTCCTTGACCATTGCTATACAACTATCAAAGATACCTATGGCTCCATATCCTGTCTGCACTTTGGAAAATCAGATCACAAGACTGCGTTCCTCCTCCCAGCTTACAAGGAAAAGTTGAAAGGTGAGGACTCAGTACAGAAAGTAGTGCAGTGGTGGCCTGAGGCAGCAGAAGAGCTTCTGCAGGAGTGTTTGGAATCGATGGACTGGTCCATATTCAAGAATTTAGCAGCCAACTTAGACAAGTATGTCATCACTGTCACGACTTGATTAGCAAATGCGTGCCGAAGAAGTCAATCCAGATGTTCCCCAAGCGGAAACTTTGGATGAACTGGGAAATCCATGCCTCCTGAAGGCCGGGCATGTGGCGTTCAAGTCAGACAACCCTGACCTTCACTCGAAATCCAAATGCGATTCCATAAGGCCATTGGAGATGCCAAGAGGCAATACCAGTCTAAGTTAGAGACCCAAACAAACCACAGAGACACCCACCATCTGTGGCAAGGCCTACATGTCATAACGGGCTACAAAAACAAAGCAGAACAGAATAGCAGGCAAAAATACATCCCGCCCTAACGCGTTTCATGCATTTTTACACTCAGTTCGAACAAAAAGTCAGTGAAACGGTGTCACCAGCCTCAGATGGACATGTTCCCTCAGTCACCACTGCAGATGTCAGCAGAAACCATCGAGCCCAGATGGAGTCCCTGGCTGCGCACTCAGATCCCGGGCGGACCAGCTGACAGGAATATTCGCTGACATCTTTAACGTCTCCTTGCTACAATCTGAGGTCCCCACTGCTTCAACAAGACCACCATCATCCCAGTACCAAAGAAAACACATACAACGTGCCTCAGTGACTACTGCCTGAAGGCTCTGACCTCCATAATTATGACGTACTTTGAGAGGTTAGTCATGGCTCATATCATCTGTAGCCTCCCAGCTGGCCTTGACCCCTTGCAATTTGCCTACTGGCGCAACAGGCCCACAGCAGATGCCGGCTCCCCAGCCCTACACTCATTCCTGGAACGTCTGGATAATAAGGAGACCTACATCAGGCTTCTACTTATTGATTACAGCTCTGCATTCAACACTGCAATCCCAACCAAACTAATCTCCAGACTCCGAGACCTGGGTCTCTGCTTCCCCTCTGCATTCTGCATCCTCAGCTCCCTGACCCACAGACTGCAATCAGTGAAGGTAGACAACAGCACTTTCTCCACAATAATCCTCAACACCAGCTCCCTGCAAGGATGCATACTGAGCCCCCTATTGTACTCCCTGTACACTCAGGCCTGTGTGGCTAAATTCCATCTGAACTCCATCTTCAAGTTTGCTGATAACATCACTGTTGTAGGCCAAATATCAAACAATGATGAGACAGAATACAGGGAAGAGACAGAGTGCTTGGTGGTGTGGGGTAAAGATAAAAATCTCTCTCTCAATATCAGCAAAACTAAGAAGCTGATCATTGACTTCAGGAAGAAAGGAGGAGGGCACGACCCCGTCTACATCAATGGAGCTGAGGTGGAGATGGTCAAAAGCATCAAGTTCCTCGGAGTGATGATCATCAACAATCTGTCCTGGTCCACCCACATTGATGCAATGGTCAAGAAGACACAACAATGCCTCTACTTCCTCAGGAGGCTAAGGAAATTCAGCATGTCCAGAATGACGCTCACCAACTTTTATAGATGCACCATCAAAAGCATTCTATCTGAATGCATTCACAGCTTGGTACGGAAACTGCTCTGCCCAGCACTGTAAGAAACTACAGAAAGTTGTGAACACAGCCCAGACCATCATGTGAGCCACCCTTCCGTCCATTGACTCCATCTACACTTCTCGCTGCCTTGGAAAGGCAGCCAATGTAATCAAAGACCCCTCCTACCCCAGTTATAATCTCATCCAACTTCTTCCATCAGGCAGAAGAATCAAGAGCTTAAACGCATGTTCCAACAGATTCAAGAACAGCTTCTTCCTCGTTATTATTAGACTGCTAAATGGACCTCTCAAATTTCAAATTGAACATGGACCTTGCTTTTTGTGCACCTTCTTTGCAGCCATAACTTTGTATTCTTCGCTCTGTTCTATCACCCTTATGATCTTTGTATGCTATGACCTGCCTGTACTACAAGCAAAACAAAGCTTGTCACTGTACCTAGGTACATGTGACAATAATAAATCAAATTAAATCAAATCAAATCAAAAGGGATGGAGGTCAGATGCTAACTCTAGTAAGGGCTTGGAGGGGCATGGTTGCAGTTGGAGGCCAGCGCTGAGATATCGGGTACGGGGTGGCTGATGTTATTGTGTAGTTGGCAGAGCTTTGGGTTTGAGCCAGAGGTGAGCAGAGTTACAAGAGGACAGATATTTAACAAAATGATTCAGGAAAACTTTTGGATGAAATGTAGGTGATCTGATTAATAAGATTGCAGACGATATGAAAATTGATGGAGTAGATAGTGAGGAAGGTGGTCAAATGTTATTGCAGGATATAGATCAGTTGGAAAGTTGGGCAGATAAATGACAGATGGAGGTTAATCTGGACAAGTGTGAGATGATGCATTTTGGGAGGTCAAATACAAGTTTAAAGTATCCAGTAATTGGCAGGACGCTGAGGATACACTTAAAAACATAAGAATTTTTGTAGTGTACTCTATACCTGTAGTGTTTGTCCCAGTGGTGCCTTCCAATTGCCTTACAGCTGTAACTACCAGATGTACAGCAGGATCTTGGGATACAAATGCATAGCTCCCTGAAAGGTGGCAATACAAGTCGATAAAGTGGTAAAGAAGGTATATGGCACACTTCCTCATCGGATGGGGCACTGAGTGTAAAAGTTGGCAAGTCCTGTTGCAGCTGTATAAAACTTTAGTTAGACCACACTTGGAGTATTGTGTGCAGTTCTGGTTACCACACCATAAGGTATTCTGAAAGGGTGCAAAAGAGGTTTACCAGGATGTTGCCTGGATTGGAGTCTATTAGTTATAAGTGGAGGTGCTGAAGGGTAACTTGATAGAAATACATAAAATGATGAGGGGCATGGATAGGGTGGATAGTCAGAGTCTTTCTCCCACAGTAGAAATGTCAAATATGAGGGAGTAGGTTTAAGGCGAGAGGAGGAAAGTTTCAAGTAGATGTGCGAGGCAAGTGTTTTATACACATGATCATGCCTGGATTGTGCTGTCTGGTGGTAGAAGCAGATACAATTGCAGTGGTTCAGGTGTATTTAGACAGACACATAAACAAGCAGGGAATGGAAGGACAATGTACAGGCAGATGGGATTAGTTTAGAATAGTATCATGATCGACACAAACATGGTAGGCCGACGGGTCTGTTCCTGTGCTGTACTGCTCTATGTGAAATAACTCACAGAGGCCAGTATTCTGTCACCCTTTATTTACACGTGGGAAGACTATATCACTAGTCTGGCTTCCTCAGAGCCACCTCTCAGGGTGCACAGAACCTCTGACACTCCTGTGTTTATCTGTCAGCCAGGGCTCCCTGATTGGATCAGATTAACAGCCCCAATCAGGGAACTCATATTCTCTGAGGCCCAACTGGCTGACCTAGTTACAGTCGCTATGATATGCACTCAGGAGGGGAGAAGAAACAGGCTGAGAGAAGGGAGGGTGGGCGAAGCTGGAAGAGATAGTATAGATAGGATCAGGAGGGAGACAGGCAGCCAAGCATGTGAAGAGTACAGGTAGATTCCAGAATGGATTTCCTGTAGGCCTAAGAAAGAGACCAAGAATAGGGGACTGAGCAAACCAAGATCTGGAGGAGTGGATAAACAGGATGAGATGTCCCTGTCCTAATGCCTTCCATTATTTGTATCCTGAAAACACCCGCACTCCCCCGCTCGATCAGGCTTGTTTGAACTTCTGCTTGCATTTCACCTTCCGGGCCTTTCCGTCTGGGCCTCCTGCCAGTTCTTGCCTCTGTATGCCCCACCAAGCCTACCCATTTACCACAGGAGTTTTCTTCTTACTCTTTACATTCATTTGTAAATCACATTCGAAACTGCTCAGAGTAGGGTTCACTCAATTGTTTCCTTGAAGGGGTTATCTTGTGATGAAGGGGTGTGTATCCAGTAGTGTTTAGCAGAATGAGAGACAATCTTACTGAAGCATAAGTTTCTGAGGGGTCTTGACAGGACGGATGTTGAAAGGATGTTTCCCCCTGATAGAGAGACTAATTGGAGGCACAATTTTTAAATAAGTGCACTCTCCCATTTAAAACAAAAATGAGAATTTCTTTTCCCATGGCACTTTTTTGAATGAGGGCAGTGTCTTAACCACTAATCATTCCCTAAAATATACCAACATGAGGAAGATTAACTGGCCATTTGTGTTGTTTATGGGAACTTGCTTTAAATTAGTGTTTCTATTAACTTTGAGAATTATTGAATATATTGTCTATGGTACACTGTGGGCATGGTCTGGATGTGAATGATGGTGTATTAAAGAAAATTCATTCGCATTACAATCTCAATCTGTGCCTCAGATTATAGTGCACGTTTAGTTTTGTGGTGAATACAGCTTGGAAGCACATTGGGAAGAAAGAATTTGTATAATGCAACTGATACATCACTAAGTAGGAACCACTCAGAAAGAAGAATTATGCAACTCTACATCTATGAACAAAAGACAAAACATTGGCTAATGATTCACAATAGATAACAGAATTGAAGTGTGTGTGTATGTTTGTGTGAGTGTGTGTGCGTGTGCGTCTCTATCTGTCTGTCTAGTGTGTGTATATGTGTGTGTGTGTAAGTGTGTGTGTATGTATGTGTGTGTGTGTATGTATGTGTGTGTAAGTGTGTGTGTGTGTGTGTGTAAGTGTGTGTGTGTAAGTGTGTGTGTATGTGTGTGTGTATGTATGTGTGTGTGTGTATGTATGTGTGTGTGTGTAAGTGTGTGTATGTGTGTGTAAGTGTGTGTATGTGTGTGTAAGTGTGTGTGTGTGTGTGTAAGTGTGTATGTATGTGTGTATGTGTGTGTGTGTAAGTGTGTGTGTGTATGTGTGTGTGTGTATATGTGTGTGTGTAAGTGTGTGTGTATATGTGTGTGTATGTATGTGTGTGTGTATGTGTGTATGTGTGTTTTCAAACATGTTTTTGTGACACACCTGGTTCTAAACATTGCAATGTTTCTGTCTCAGGTGAATGGAGAAGATCTATTTGCTCTGTCTCACAGTGAGACGGTTGAAATTTTGCGCCGGGTACAAGGTGTAGTGAGGCTGACTGTCAGCAGAAAGTTGCCTCTGGACATGGTGGAAAATCAACCCGAAATGAAATCTTTCCTCAGACCACAATCAATGCCTGCTGGTAAGGAATGAATTCTCTCGGCATTTTATATTAAAAGAACGATATTAGTGCTAAAATATTACATTGTTAAATTATATCAGCAAATAACAGAACAACACATGTTACATTAAGGGAGAAAGAAAGCTAAATAATATTCAAGGAGAGGATTCCTTGGTTGGTTAAAATACCTCTATTAAAAGCAAAGATCTTTAGTAGTTAAGTATACTCTTTGCCAATAGTGTCTGTCCCAGAGGTGCCTTCCCATGGGCTCACAGCTATAACTACCAGTTTGTAAGAGATGCCACTGTTGGGTATGTCCTCAAAGTATCTCCCGGGAAAAGAAAATCTCAAATAGGGGGAGGTGTTGATAAGGCAGGAAATCACCAAGTTTTAAGACAATAGGTTGGTATTGCTCATTTATCAAGTTTACATTGACAACCTTATATATAGTAGCTGCTGTCTTCCAACACTTGACAGCTTTGATTTATGTTGGGGCTCACTCAAGTCTCCTAGCGTGAGTTGCGAACCCTCCAGGACTGGCCTGGAGTTTTCAGGAATTAATTATCTACCTCTGGGACCCTGCGGTATGCAAGCTTGGAGAAAAGTCATTGGGATGGTTTTACAATTGAACAGATTTGAGCATCACTGACTGCGTCAGCATTTCTTGCCCATCCCTAGTTGCCCTTGAGAAGGTGATGGTGAGTTGCCTTCTTGAACCGCTGCAGTTCTCCTGCTGTGAGTTGACCCACAATGCTCTTAGGGAGGGAATTCCAGGATTTTGACCCAGCGACAGTGAAGGAACGGCAATATATTTCCTAGTCAGGATGGTGAGTGGCTCGGAGAGCGCTTGCAAGTGGTGGTGGTCCCATGTATCTGCGGCCCTTGTCCTTATAGATGGAAGTAGTTGCGGGTTTGGAAGGTACTGTCTGAGGAGCCGTGGTGAATTTCTGCAGTGCATCTTGTAAATGTTGCACACTGCTGTTACTGAGCGTTTGTGGTGGAGGGAGTGCATGTTTGTGATTGTTGTGCCAATCAAGTGGACTGCTTTGTCCTGGATGGTATAAAGCTTCTTGAATGTTGCTGGAACTGCACTCATTCAGGCAAGTGGGGAGTATTCCATCACCCTCCTGACTTGTGCCTTGTAGATGGTGAACATGCTTTGAGGAGTCCAGAGGTGAGTGACTTGCTGCAGTATTCCTAGCCTCTGACCCACTCTTGGAACCACTGTATTTGTATGGCTAGTCCAGATGTGTTTCTGGTCAATAGTAACTCCCAGGATGTTAATTCAGTGACGGTTATCCCATTGAATGTTAAAGGATAAGAATTAGATTCTCTCTGGTTGGAAATGGCCACTGCCTGGTACTTGCGTAGCATGAACATTACTTGCCATTTGTCAACCCAAATGTCCAGTTCTAGCTGCGTTTGGTCATGGGCTGTTTCAGTATCTAAATATTCATGAGTGGTGCTGAACATTATGCAATTATCAGTGAACAAGCCCATGACTGACCTCATGATGGAGGGAAGGTTGATGATGAAGAGATGGAGATGGTTAGGCCTAGGACACTAATTTGAGGAAGACCCGAGGAAATGTCCAGGAACCGAGATGACTGATTTTCAAATATCATAACGGTCTTCCTTTCAGCTATTAAAAACATTGGAAAACCTTTTAGTCATTTCTCTTTACCAGATGTAAGACCATTGAACATGGGTAATGAGGTTGTTGGGTTGACCATTAACCAGCATCCAATTGGGTATTAAGTCTTTTTGCTTTCCCATTGGCGTAGGAAGGCAGTGAGTCAAGAAGTGGTTTTGTTGGTGAATTATTGGCTGGAGTGGGGCAAGTCATGTGATGAAACCTTCAGTAATAGGTTTAATTACAGTTTGCAAACCTTCCTTCTATCCTTACACTGTGCATAATATAACTGACTTATTTCTGGAGGTGAGAGAGCAGGAACATCATAGATGAGCCAGGGTAAACTCTCCCACATTGTATTTTTGTCTGAAGGCAATAGGATGAATCATTAGCACCTCATGCTACCATCTAGTGGTGAGAGATGGTCCTGCTGCCATTTTTTTCTCCATTGTGGTGTTAATTCTTCATCTCTCTCTTTCTCTCCATCTCTCTATTTGTCTGATTTTCTTTGTATCTGGGGCTGTCAGATAAAGGGCTCGACTAAGCCTGCTGATAAAATCCTTTTCAGTTTCTGTGGTTGTACAAGCACTATACGCAATGAGCGGGTGTCTGCTCTACTAAACTAGAGCAGCCCAGTGGCTCAGGGGTTAGCACTGCTGCCTCGCAGCGCCAGGAATTCAGGTTTGAATCCACCCTCAGGTGACTGTCTGTGTGGAGTTTGCATATTCTCCAGATGTCCCTGTGGGTTTCCTCTGGGTATTCCAGTTTCTTCCCACAGTCCAAAGATGTGCAACTTAGGTGGGTTGACCATGCTAAATTGCCAATAGTATCCAAGGATGTGCAGGTTAGGTGGTTGATGGGAAATACAGAGTTACAGGGATAGGGTAGGGGGTAAATCTGGGTGTGATGCTCTTCACAGGGTCAGTGTGGACTCAATTAGCTGAATGGCCTGCTTCCACATTTTAGGATTCTAACCTGTTGTTGCACCCATTTTAAGTTCTAATCCATTTAGAATAATGTTTAATTTAGGCTCCACTGTACTTTTCCAATTCTATAACCTGTTTCCAAAGGCACCCATTCCCTTCAGAACTCCCTGTTCTTTATAGTTCCAATTCACATTTTTACCATCATAGAGCTCATTTTGAGCTGCTACTTGTTACACAAACAGTTAAATCTGAAGGTGTGATATTGGAAAAACTACATCATTTCATTTTCTCTGTTGTTGACTGTTGACAAAAATGAATTATTTTAAAACCAGGATTGTGAAAGGAACTGCTGCACGCTTAAGAAAGCAAGTTACTGAAGGTCATTATGTATACTGCTGTTTTGTACAAGCCCTGGGGGAGGAGTTTTGGAAATGGCCCAGCACTGGGAAATGTACATAGAGTATGTTTTGGCTGTTAACAGATAATTGATTGGTTTGTGCAATTATAACCAGTTGTGAATGCGAGGTTGACCTAGCATCTGGTCACTGCTAACACTGATCAATGTTAGATAACAAGGTGTAGAGCTGGATGAACACAGCAGGCC
>NC_063365.1:8508092-8538516 GCF_021869965.1 Rhincodon typus | reverse complement strand
GATTTACAGCATCTGCAGTTCTTTTGGTTTTTAAGACTTAAAAGGGACCTAAGGGGAAAATTTTTCACGCAGAGGGTGGTGCGTGTGTAGAATGAGCTGCTAGAGGAAGTGGTGGAGGCTGGTACAATTACAACATTTAAAAGGCATCTGGATGGATACATGAATAGGAGGGGTTTATTGGGATATGGGCCAAATGCTGGCAAATGGGACTAGATTAATTTAGGATAACTGGTTGACATAGACAGGTTGGTCCAAAGGGCTTATTTCTGTGCTGTACATCTCTACGTCTATGACTCTGTGACGGATCAAGTGGAACCCGAATCAATTCATTCTCGGAATGTGGTTATAGATGGTTAGACAGGAACTTATTGCCAGTCCTCAGTTGTTTTGAGGAGTTAGTGGAGATTGAGGTAAAGGGTAGTCAAGAGTTGTTCTTGTTTGTGTTAGGCTGGGCTCACATTTAGACCGAAGCTGGTAAGGACATGGGAAGTTTCATTCCTTAAAGGACTTGAGTGAACCAGTTGGTGATTTAAAATAATCCTCTATTGTCACTTTTTTTGTTTTACTAAAACCACGCAGACTGCGTTATGGGATTGTTACATACTTTTTTTGAGAATTACTACGTAAAGGTACAAACTGAGTGCGGTGAGGTTTTGCTTTTACTCCTGCATCGAGAAACCTTGAGTGATTTGAAAAGGCTGTCAGCATAAATAATTTATGAATTTTATGCACAGGGCAGCCAGCCATTTGTTTTGTTTTTTATTTGGAAGCTCAGTCAATTGCAGCCAGAATCACCCAGGAGGGACATGCGAAGACCAAGGAAGAGATGAAATGGAGAAATATGATTCCGATGGCTGGCACAGTGATGAAGATGTGCCTCGATCCTCGTGCAGAGTACCTGCCCCCCCTACAGGTGAGTTTCAAAATAGCAGATGCTCCGAACCAAATGCTCAGTCAAGAACATTCCATCCTAGGTATGTTCTCCTGGAAGAGTCTAATGATGACCAAGAAACCGGTGTCGATTCTTAGGAGAAACCTATCTGGTTCACCAATCTCCTTCAGGGAAGGAGATCTGTCGTCCTTACCCTGCCTGGTCTACACATCAATCCAGACCCACAGCAATGTGGTGGACCCTTCACTGCTGTCTGAGCAATAAATGGTGGCCTAGCCAGCGAGGCCCACATCCTATGAATGGCCTAAAACAAAAGACAAGGGCCTTGGCTCATTGCATCCTGAGCTGTTCATCCTGGTAGTGTTTTTGCCGGGGCGG
This sequence comes from Rhincodon typus, assembly GCF_021869965.1. Classification (NCBI taxonomy): domain Eukaryota; kingdom Metazoa; phylum Chordata; class Chondrichthyes; order Orectolobiformes; family Rhincodontidae; genus Rhincodon; species Rhincodon typus. The sequence goes on along the minus strand of NC_063365.1, from coordinate 8,537,246 downwards.
GGTTTGCTGTCACCTTGCAGTCTCATAGAAAGTGGAGGGACAGACCCCAAGTCTACCTCAGCTGGAATAGGAGTAGTACCTTTGTAGTTGGCACTAACCTGAAATGCCTACTGGTCACCTACCCAGCAGACTGAGCCATTCTTCCACCAGGAACCTGAAGCTAAGGGGAAAGAGCCATGACTGGCCCAAAAGAAAGTGGAGCCTGTGGTGGAGAATTGTAAATTATAACTATGCTGAGTGAAAATTTCAAACAAGTAACTGTTACGGCTAATTATTTTAAAGGTTCACGAAACACATGTGTACGAAGGAGAAGCTAGAGTAGGCCAATCGGTCTTTTGAGCCTGTTCTGCCATTTGATAAGATCATGGCTGATCTGTTTGTGCCTGTACTTTCCTGTCCGTCTAATTTAGCCGTGAAAATATTCAGTGATGCTGCCTTTACTTCCCTTGAATTCCATAGATTCATGACTGCCAGAGAGAGGAGAAAATGCTTCTTCATCTCCATCTTAAATGGGAGACCCTTCATTGTCAACCTGTACTCCTAGTTCTTTGTCTCTCCTTCTCAGCTATTAAAAATGTCAAGGTTGAAATCAAAATCCATGAATGTTCAGAGTTAATTTTCAGCAAATGCATTTTTCTGACACTCAGGTGAACTGTGGCTAGAACAGAACTTTAGTCTCTGTAATACCTTGCTTTCCCTTTGTGACCTCTTCTCTCTCCACAACTGTCCATCTTTTGGTCGTAGCCAGCTATAATGCAGGTCCCTGGTGTCAGCTCCCTGGCTTTAGTGGTGTCACAGAATGGCAAAGCTGTAAGGCTCATTCCAGAGACCTGAGTCATAGAGTCATACAGCACAAAAACAGAACCTTAGGTCCAACTCGTTCATGCCAACCAAGTTTCCCAAACTAAACTAGTCCCATTTGCCTACATTTGGCCCATATCCCTCTAAACCTTTCCTATTCATGCACCTGTCCAAATGTCTTTTAAATATTGTGCTGTATCTACCACTTCCTCTGGCTGTTCATTACACACACGAGCCATCCTCTGTGTGAAAATGTTGCCCCTCAGGCCCCTTAGACATGTTTCTCCTTTTGCCTTAAAAATATGCCCCCTCTTTTTGAACTTCCCTCATCCTCGGGAAAAGACCTTTGCAATTCACCTTAACTATACCCCTCAAGATTTTATAAACCTCTATCAGGTCACCCCTCAACCTCCTATACTTCAGTGAAAAATGTTCCAGCCTGTCCAACCTTTCCTTATAACTCAAACCTTCCAGTCCTGGCAACATCCTTCTAAGTCTTTTCTGAACCCTCTCCAATTTAATAATATCCTTCCTATAACAGGGCGACCAGAACTGGACTCAGTATTCCAAAAGTGGCCTCACCAATATCTTGTACAACCTCAACCTAATGTCCCAGCCCCTATACTCAATAGTCTGAGTACTAAAGGCAAGCGTGCTAAACACCTTCTTAACAACCCTGTCTACCTGTGACACAACTTTGTAGATGAACCCCTATGTCTGTCTGCTCGACAACATTACCTAGGGTCTTTTCATTAATTGTATAAGTTCTGCCCTTGTTTGTTTCACCAAAATGCAACACCTCACATTTATTTAAATTAAATTCCATCAGCCATTCCTCAGCACTTTAGCCCAATTTGTCAAAATCTCTTTGTAATCTTAGATAACCTTCTTCACTGTTGACTTCACCAACAATTTTGGTGTCATCCGCAAACTTATTTAACCAAGTCTCCTAAATTCTCACCCGAATCATTGATAAAAATGCAAATAAAAGTGGACCCAGAACCGATCCCTACAGAACACCACTGGTCACAGGCCACTAGTCTGAAAAACAAGCTCCACCACTACCCTCTGTTTCCTACCATCAATCCAATTTTGTATCCAATTGGCAAGCTCGCCCTAAATCCCATGTGATCCAACTTTACTAATTAGTCTACCATATGGAATCTTGTCAAAGGCTTTACTAAAGTCCATGTAGACAACATCTACCACTCTGCCCTCATCAATCTTTTTGGTTACATCCTCAAAGAAATTTCATCAAGTTAGTGAGACACAATTTCCCACTGTCAAAGTCATATTGACTATCCGTAATCAGTCCTTGTCTCTCCAAATGTATGTAAATCCTATATCTCAAAACACCTTCTAACAACTTACCCACCACTGATATCAAATTCACTGGCCTATAGTTCCCAGGCTTCTCCTTAAAGCCTTTCTTCAATAAAGGCACAACATTAGCCACCCTCCAGTCCTTTTGCACCTCATCTGTTGCTGTAGATGATACAAATATCTCTGCCAGGGGCACTGCAATTTCTTCCCTAGCTTCCCACAACGTCCTGGGATACACTTGATCAGGTCTGGTAGGTGTATTCACCTTTATTCTTTTTATGACCTCCGCACCTTCTCTTCAGTCATGTGGACTGTTTTCAAGACAACAGTATTTATTTCCCTGAGTCCTGTAGCCTCCATTTCTTTCTCCACAGTAAAAACCGATGCAAAATATTCATTTGGTAGCTCTCCTATCTTCTGTGGTTCCACACATAGATGACATCTCTCAGCTATGTTTCTGTAACAGCAATGATGTCCCAGTCCCATGTTCCCATACATGCCCTGAGTTCATCTGCCTTACATGTTAGATCCCATTGAAATAATTACAGTTTAATTCTTCAGAGTAACCTCAATCTCTGACTTGCCTTTTCCAATTAAGTTCTCTTTTTTAATTCAGAGCCATCCTCATCAATGTCTCTATTCTCACCACTATTCAGGAAACCCCCATCCCCTGCTCAATACTAGTTTAGAGGCTCCCCAGTAGCACTAGCAGTTCACTTCGCCAGGATATTGGCTCCCCTCCAGTTCAAATGAAACCCATCCATTTTGAACAGGCCTTTTCTGCCCCAGAGAGATAACAATGATCTAAAAATCTGAATCCTTGCCCACTGCACCATTTCCTGCCCTATCTTATTCCGATTCTCATTGGTGCGTGTCACTGGCAGTAATCCAGAGATTACTACCTTTGAGGTTCTGGTATTTAATCTCCTGTAATCCAGTCCATAATCCACATTGATGCATCCATGTAGTACTGAGAGAATGTTCCATGATGATGTTACTATTGACATTATAACAAGTTCTCCTCTGCCCTTTCAAATGGAACTAAGATACTTCATGGCACTTCTGGAGAAAGAACAGGAAAGTTCTCCCTAGTTCCTTAGCTAATGCTTCTCCTTTAGCCATTATCATTGAAAGACATTGGTCAGTATCTCAGTACTGTTTGTGGGACGTCACTGCATGCAAATTGATTACCATGTTTGTCTGTATTAAAACCAGAAACTACGTTTCAAAGGTATTGGTGTGTCTTGAGTATGTGAAAGTGCTCTATAAGTTCCATTTCTTTCTTAATCAAGAATTCACAGAAACAATCAGGGGAGGCGATGGCTGAGTGGTATTATTGCTGGGCTATTAATCCAGTAACTCAACTAATGTTCTGGGGACCCAGGTTCGAATCCTGCCATGGCAGATGGTGGAATTTGAATTCAATATAAAATATCTGGAATTAAGAATCTACTGATGGCCATGAATCCATTGAAATACCCACTGGCTCATTCATGTCCTTCAGGGGAGGAAATTTGCTCTCCTCACCTGGTCTGGCCTACATGTGACTCCAGACCCACAGCAACGTGGTTGACTCTCAAATGGCCTAGCAAGCCACTTAGTTGTACCAATTGCTACAAGGGCTCCTCAAGGGCAACTTCTTTGTTACCCCCCCTTCAAGGGCAACTAGGGACGGACAATAAATGTTGGCCAGTGAGTGATGCCCACATCCCACAAATGAATTTTAAAAAAAAGTCACAAATTTATAACAATGAACATGGTCTAATTTGGTACGTCAATGAGTGAGGTACAGACAAAACCATTTTGTGTACCTCTTCCCACGATAACAACGATCAGGATAATACTTAGTTGCCCTTATACCCCTGTTTCTAGTTTCTTAGCTTTTGCTTATTTTCCAAATGCTACAGAAAGAAAAAGGCAATAGAGACCCATGATGTCAGTGGTCCAGCCCTTTAAGCGCCCCCAAAGTTTACAATGGTCGAAGTCACCACTGCTGGTCCTTTCTTGTAATAGAAAAGGGTGACAGGAGACTGGAAGGTGTTTATGTCAGAAACCCATGTAACACTGTAGCAGCATTTAAGTAGCCACTTGTATTGCCATTGCTTCCAGGGCTGTGGGCCAAGAGCTTGAAAATGGGATTAGTGCAGTCAGATCTTTGTGGACTGACATGGCCTCTTTCAGAGCTGCAAATGTCTATGAGAAACAGCCCCAGCAAACGTTCCTCACTGTACATTCGCAGAGTGAGCAATTTCCATTGTTTGTTCCATTATCTGGATGAGATTCTGCACACAGATGTGGAGGGTATGTCTGATAGGGTATGGCAGCAATGTGGACCCATAAGATTTACTCATTAGTGACGGGCTCGGAGCCTTTTCGTTGTCTGTGGAGTGAAAGCAGATAGCTCCAGCCCATTACCCAGCACTGCAGCTACAGGCCTCTCTGTGCTGCTCACTCTGATTCCAATTCACTGCATACGCAATGCCTGTAAGTGAGATTGTCCCAGGGTGCCTGACTGGGCAAACAGTCTGGGGTACTTTGTTCAGAGATGTACAGCTGTACCCTCAAGGGAGGACTAGGAGGGCTAACAGGGCTTGGGTGGCATGGTGGCGCAGTGGTTAGCACTAGGCAGTTCAATTCCAGCCTCAGGCAACTGTCTGTGTGGAGTTTGCACATTCTCCACGTGTCTGCGTGGGTTTCCTCCGGGTGCTCCGGTTTCCTCCAACAGTCCAAAGATGTGCAGGTTAGGTAGATGGGCCATGCCAAATTGCCTTATAGTGTCGAGGAATGTGCAGGCCGGGTGGATTAACCATGGGAAATGTGGGGATATGATGGGGGAGGTGGGTCTGGGTGGGAGTCTCTTTGGAGGGTCACTGCAGACTCAATGGGCCGAATGGCCTACTCCTGCTCCTATTTTCTATTTTTACAAAATGCGCTGTTCATTTGCAATGATCCAAATGACTTTGTACATCAAGGTCTTTCTAATGTGGATTTGCTTTCGAACTTCACCAAGCTCTTTATGTTTCCCTCTGCATGCATTAGGCAAGCCCATGGTGTCAGAGGTCGAGTTGATCGGTTGGCCTGTGGTGAAGGCTCCATTGGGCAGTAGGTACTCTGGAACGAACCTAGAGACTCTCATTGGAAACCTTCATCTGCAGCTGGAACACCAGCAACCTCTTAAGGAGTTTATGGTATGTCAGTGATCTCCACATGGATTATGCTGCAAGTCTGTATTTGGCCACATGGACAACATGACTCAGCCTCTCGTTTCCTCAGGGTTGCTCACGCTCCATAACCTTTTTTGTGGGTGGGAAGGTAACTAGAGTTAGGCCTGGATCGAGGGCAATGAGTGTGCTGAGTGTAGAGTCAGTACATCAACAAGAACTAAGTCAATAGCTTTTCTGAAGAAGGGTCCCCACCTGAAATGTCAGCTTTCCTGCTCCTCTGATGCTGCCTGGCCTGCTGTGTTCCTCCAGCTCCACACTGTGTTATCTCTGACTCCAGCATCTGCAGTTCTTGCTATCTAAGTGAATACTTGTGAGGTTGAAAGACCATTGAACGTTGAGTTGGTAAACCTGCAGAGGTGGAGATACACAGTTGGGAGGCCAGTCAGAGTTAGTGCCAGGTCAAGAGAGCAAGGGCTTTTGAGTGAGGTGACGTCTAGGTGTTAGCTAAACAATGAAATGCGAATTAAATTTCACAAACCTTTCTGAACTTTCATTTGACAGTCTGGCAATGTGGGGAAAGCCATTTGAGAGCTTAGAAAATATTATGTCTTAGTTATATGCGCATTTTAAAACACTTAGGTCGTATGACTTGGTTTATGATATTTACACTACATTGTTTGTACAGCAAGATTTATGTAGGGATTGACAGTTTCATTACCCCAATCATTGAGAAAGAGTTATGGAGACTGCCAATCCCTGCTGCAATCCCCCTGACAATAATGACCAATCAGACTCGAGATGCCTGATCTAAGGTTAATCGGTTAAGACAGAGTTTCATCAAATTTATTGACAAATTCGTTTGCAAATAGATATTAGCTGCAGACCTTTAATGATTATGGGGCACCATTCACATTTGATTCTTCCAACGTATGTTCCCATTCCACCACTCACAGCCTTATAATCGTGTCGCACAGAAACAGGCCATTCAGCCCATTGAGTCTCTTCAGACACTTTAAACGAGCTTTCAATTAACTCCCAAACTCCAGCACTGTCACAATAATCACTGGAAATCCTTTAAATCTGGGCATCTCCTGGCTCAATACAGCCACAGAGAGTGAAGTAATGGGGCCTCAAATTTAAGCAGGCATAACTAACATGTCTTTAATCTAATGTGTGGTTTTAAGACTGACAAAGGTGATTCACACTGAAAGAATGGGAGACAAATTGTCTTCCAGTGACAAGTACCGATTAGGTTTGTTCTTGCTGCGCTAAAGTGTGGTTCATTCCACCAAAAGGCTCTCGCTCTGTATTCTTCACACGAGTGAGTGTGGAGTGTGTGACATTAGTCAAGCAATGAGCCAGATGAGTGGTGGTTATGGGTACAATGAGAGGTGGGTGTGAATCAGCAAGCTGGTTGTGGATGTTAAATTGATGGGAATTGAAATCACAGGCTACGTTAAGGTTGTGAATAGGAGTCAATCTGTTCCAGTTCAATTGGAATATCATCATTGGATATGACTTGAGTGTCTCTGAGATTGGGAAGTGAAGCAAATAAGATGGAATCAGCCTCCTCTCCTCGGAAAATGTGAGCTTCACATGCAATTAATTCAATGTGCTGAATAGAAGATGACAGTGTGCCTTGGCACTTTGTAGCCACTTATCTTTTAGTTAAAAGAAAATAAGGTTAGAATAGAAATGAGCATCAGTCCTTCGCTCTGACAATTATCAATCTTGCAATTTTGCAATTGGGTTGTTCCTCGATAGACTTTGTAATAAAATACTCAAATAGAGCAGCGTGTTAGAGTATTCAAAGCTTTGCCAGCATATCATTGCTGTGGCATATATTTGTCTGGGAGAAGCTGCTTGAACAGTGAAGATCCCCTGCAGCAGTCAGCAATATCTGCCTGTATCACTTAGTGTTGTTCAACACCTTGTTAACCCAATGTGAATAACTATCAATTGAGAAGTTTAATATCATGGGAAATGGAATTCAGCTTATTTTGTTCACCCACTTGTGAATGCACTGTTTATCAGCTATTGTAAAGTCAAACCATCTGGGGAGTATATTCTAGGTGCTAATGCACAACATCTATGTTGTAAATATAGGATTTATCGTTGCTGCACATCCTAGTGGGGCTATCTTTGGATGTCATCAACTAACCGTCTTCAATTTGTCAACAACAGTTATTATTTTCTGCAGCATTCCTCTCCCCTCTGAGTCTTTCTATATTAAGAATTGTTGGGACCTATCCCTTCCCTATGTTTCTTTCATAAGATTCTCTTGCCATCTCGTAGAACAGGATCTGTACAGTAATGGAAGCAGGCCATTTAGCCCATCAAATCCACACTGACCTTCCGAAGAGCATCCTACCTCGGCCCATGCCAACCCTGTAACCCTGCATTTCCCACGGCTAATCCACCTGAACATCCCTGCACACTGCGGGGAATTTAGCTTGGCCAATCCACCCAACCCGCACGTCTTTGGACTGTGGGAGGAAACTGGAGTACCCGGAGGAAACCCATGCAGACATGGGGAGAATGTGCAAACTCCACACAGACAGTCACCCGAGGATGGAATTGAACCTGGGTCCTTGGCGCTATGAGGCAGCAGTGCTAACCACCAAGCTGCTCTCATTCCTGTCCATTCCTCTTTCACCGTCAGGAGTTTGTCGTTCTCCTGATTAAGAAGCTCAGTTGGTTCCCTGCCAGAGTGGGAGCAGACCCTGGGTGTAAATAAAACAGGACTGAGTTCATCATTCGAGGTGGACATGAAGCCTTAAAATGCGGAGGAATACCTGGAGATTGTGCAGTGCTACAGCCATCAGTGACCAACAGCAAAGGTGACCATGAATCCATATTGTACTTGGCAACAATAATCTCTACACTTAATTGAAGAGAAGAATTTGAAGCATTTTGGCATTAAGGGTTTTAAATGATTGCTCTGGGAGAGAAAATAGAGATGGAGTCGTCTGTCATAAAATCACAAAAATTTACTGTACACAGTCTGACAAGATCCAGCCTAATCTCACTACCTAATTCTTGCTACTTTGCCTTTTAGGCATACTTACTTCAAATGCATATCTCAGTGCCTTTACTAGTGTTATGGGGGTTAATGCAGGGGCATTTAATTTGGGGTAATGATGGCCCAGTTGTACTGACATTGGCCTCCAGAGGCTGAAGTTAATGCCTCAGGGTCCCCCACAGCAGTTGGTGGAATTTAAATTCAACTGATAACATCTGGAATTGAAAGCTCACTCTCAGTTATGGTGACCATGACACTATCATCAGTTGGTATAAAAATCTATTTGGTTCACCAATGGCCTACATGTGACACCTGACCCACAGCAATGTGCTTGATTCCATCTGGCCTCTGAAAAAGTTGAGCAAGCCACTGAGTTTCAGGGGAATTAGAGATCAGCAAAAACACTGGCCTTAGCTGTGAAGTCTACATCCCATTGGACAAATAAAACTGAATCACCTCTGAACCTCCTACTTAGAGTCATAGAGGTTTACAGCATGGAAACAGGGTCTTCACCCCAACTTGTCCATGCTGCCCAGTTTTCACAATTTGCTGAGTGCAGGCAATTGGGACTAGATTAATTGTGAAAACTGAGCGGCATGGACAGAAATCAACATCCCGAGTATTGGACTCTTCGACAAAGGGGAATAGGGGATTCTTGCCTTTACCTGGCCCTGTCATAATCTTGAACACTTAAAATAGGTCTCCTCTCAGTCTCTGTACCTGAAGAAAACAAGCCTGCCCTGCCCAATCATTCCTCCTGTCTACAGTTTTCCAATACTTGAGGTTAAAGTGCTGAGCGCTTGTCTTTTATTTGTGAAAAGAATTTGATTTAAATTGGTTGAAATGGAGATGTCAAGGTCTATACTGGTGACATGTCACAACAAAGGGAAGACATTTGCTGCTCTTTCAAAATAGTTATTCTCTTGGAAATGAATATAATATTTCAAAAGCTAGTTGCATAACCTGTGCTCTCACAATATAGTTGGAAAGACACATTTAATTTGCTCAGTAGAGGTTGACCGAGGTGATAGGCTTATTCATGTTGTATTAACAGATTGTCCATTATCTATTTATGACATTTGTTGAACTGTGTCTTTGAACTCTATTTTTGATTGACAGCTTTGGGTGGTTATGAAAGCACTTCTTTAGTCAGCCTGATCAAAGAAAAGGAGACCAAAAAAAAATCAAAGCCATTTTCCCTTTCCTGGGCCTGTTGTTTGATAGCAATGCAGCAACATTTTATAATACAGAACATTTTCAATTAAAATTTTCACCATTAATAGGGTGGCCCAAGATTATTGAAGGCATCTGAACAGCATGTTAATTTAATCTTTTTTTCATTTAGATTTTAGCTATGTCCTAAGTTCACAATCATTGCTAAACATCCTAGCTATAAAATGATTTTTTATATCAATTTTTTTCTATGCTGATTAAAAAATTGCATTTTCAAACTATTGCATTTTTGTTAAAAAGTTTGTTATTTCAGTCTCCATTTTAATCCAGCGTGAACACCCACATCACTTATTTCACTCTTCGTAAAATTGCAAGTAAAGAAGGATATTTAGAGGTTATTATTAAAACCCTGAGGAAGGGACCCAAAACGTTAACTCTGTTTGTTCCTTCACAGGTGCTGCCAGACCTACTGAGCTTTTCCAGCAACTTTGTTTTTGTTAGGGGTTATTATTGTTCAGTTTGCTGCCTGAGAAAATACTTGAATGGGATTGGCTGCCTAACTTGCTGGGTACATCATCTTAACTTAGCAACAGATTCAAACTGATGTCAGGAAACACAGAAATTGCTAGTTCTGCGTGTGTAGCTGTCTTAAAAGTCATTGGCATACATATCCCTTAGCACTTGGCTGCAAAGATCAGAGCCACAATGTTATTTCACAGACAGATCAAGTAATGTGATTGCACCATTGTTAATCTAATTAACCTGACACATGTCCATTTAGCATTTAGTGAGCTGTTGCGAATTACATCCCTCACATTTCTCTCTCTCTCTCAAAGGCATTGGAGCACCTGAAACCAATCGATGACTGTAAAGTGGGAAAAGCTCCAGAAAACAGGGAAAAAAACAGATATAGAGACATCCTGCCTTGTAAGTAATTTCACCAAAACAAACAGCATCACAAGTCAGGAATCCTTATTATATAATGGCTAGGAGGTAGTAAGGACTGCAGATGCTAGAAGTCAGAGTCGATAAAGCGTGGAGCTGGAGGAGCACAGCAGGTCAGACAGCATCGGAGGAGCAGGAAAGTCAACGTTTTGGGTCTGGACCCTTCATCAGGACCGAGAAATAAATGGAGGGACGGGGTTGTGGCTGAGGAAAAGGGAGGTGGGATGGTGGTAGGTGGATGCAGGTAGGGGGTTGTAGAGATTGGTCATTGGGAAGAGTGGAGTGGATAGGTGAGAAGGAAGGTGGAAAGGTTTTGTCAGGTCATGGAGTCAGGGATGAGAGGGAGGGCTGGACATGGGATGAGGCCGGGGGTGGGGAGATTTTGAAGCTGATCAACTCTATGTTGAGGCCGTTGGGTTGTAAGCTCCTGAGGTGGAATGTAAGGTGTTGTTCCTCCAGTTTACATGTGGCCTCGTTTTGACAGTGGAGGAGGTTCAGGATGGACATGTCACCAACGGAGTGGGAAGAAGAGTTAAAATGGCTGGCAACTAGAACGTGCAGTTGATTATAGCATACAACAGATGCTCCACGAATTGGTCATTAAGTCTGCGGGGAATATGAGTTCCCCGATTGAGGTTGTTAATCTAGTCTGATCAGGGAGCTCTGGCTGACATAAAAGGATGAATGTCAGGGATATTGACTCAGTGAGTGTCAGTGCTATTGTCAAAGGCTGTGCATTTGTAAATAAAGGGTCATTGATGATGGGATGCCACCCTCTGAAGAGTTATTTTAGTTCGGCCAATGTGTAAGATGATGAGTCCTCTGTGAAATTTGCACAGCTCCAGCACTGGAGTCTTTCAGGTGCAAAGTCGAACCAAGGGCCCAACTGTATACAAAAGATCCCACAGAATCATAGAAAGAGCAGCCAGGGAGTTCCAGCCCAAAATTTCTCTTTCAACCAAGACCTCAAAAACAAACTATCTGGCACACTATCTCACTGCTGTTTGTGGAAGCTTTCTGCGTGCAAATTGACTGCTGCATTTCCTACATTGCAGAAGTGACTACATGTCAAATGGCTGTGCAGTACTAAAGACAGGAAAGGTACTATATAAATGCAAGATCTTATATTGATTAGCTTTTTCTTATTTTTTAAAACTGAGGGATATCAAAATGCAGTTGAAGCGGGAGTGACTGTTGATGGTACTGTCTTTCAGATGAGAAATCAAACTAAGGCCCTGCCTGCCCTCTCACATGGATGTGAGGATTTCTGTACCAGTCACTCAAAGAAGGACAGGGCAATTATTCATGGTGTTGTGGCCAATATTTATCCCCCAGTCACTGTGAATGAAACAGAGAATATCTGGCCATTAACTGATTGGTTTGATTTGATTTATTATTGCCACACGTACCTAGGAAAAGTAAGAAGTTTTGTTTTGCGTGCAGTACAGGCAGATCATACCATACAAAGTGCATTAGGGTAATAGAACAGAGTGAGGAACACAATGTTACAGCTGCAGAGAAGGTGCAAAGAGAGCAAGATCAACGTTTAAATTTAAAATTTGAGAGGTCCATTCAGAAGTCTGATAACAGCGGGGAAGAAGCTGTTCTCGAATCTGCTGATATGTGTATTCAAAATTTTGTATCTTCTGCCCGATGGAGAGGTTAGAAGGGATTGTAACTAGGGTGGGAAGGGTCTTTAATTATGTTGGCTGCTTTCCTGAGGCGATGAGAAGTATAGATGGAGCCAATAGATAGAAGGTTGGCTTGCGTGATGGAATGGGCTATGTTCACAACTATGTGTAGTTCCTTATGGTCCTGGGCAGAGCAGTTGTCCTAACAGGCTGTGATACATCTGAATAGGATGCTGCTTGTGAGAGGTTGCTGTGCACAAATCTGCCGCTGCATTTCCTACACTACACTTCAACTGAACCTCAGTGATTCTTTTGAGATGTCCTGAGGCAGTAAAAGGTGCCACGTAAACACAGATCTGATGATGGTCAAAGCTCTCCTCCACTGGAGTTTTCTTCATCTCATGCCTGCATCTGTTATAGATTAATTAATCGTGATTAATTGCTATGATTAATTAACAATTTTGTAATCACCGTAATGTACAAGAATACCAGAAGGCAAGCTAAAGGGGCCTGGCTCTTTTTGCTTTCCTTCATTCCTGTGCAAATGGGCACAGCTGAAGGAAATGGAACAAATTCTGTCAAATTTTAATCTAAATACCTTTGCAAAGTTTGGTATCACAGTGCTTATTTTATGGATTTTTACAGCTCTTTCTTAGCAGCACTAATTAATATCATACATCATCATTCCGTTGTGTGTGACACAATATTCCCCGGGACTGTCACCTTGAGCAAGACCAAGATTTTCTGCATGAACTCAAACTTTCACCGAGTCCGTTCACCCATCATCCCCATGCCCACTGCTCAACATTGTTGTCCAGTCCACAAACAACTCAGCTTTAAAACTTACAATGTATTTTTCAGTTCCCTCTGGAGCTTCCTTTTCTATCTCTAACCTCTGTGCTCCAGCCGTGCACGGTCTCTGCATTACTCCAGTTGTCTAAGAGGAGCAGTGCAGGTTGATGATATCATGGAAAATCAAGCAAAGCACAGGAATTCACTTGCAGAGGATTTAGAAAGTACAGCAGAGGAGATATATAAATTGGGATAGACCATACTCAGAGCACTGTCTGTGGTTCTGGTCTTCATATTCCCTTTCTAGTAGTTCTTCCAGTTGAGGAGGATACTTGCCAAAGAGTACAGTCCATGGTAGAACCCTCCCTGTGGAGGTTTTAACACAAGAGCAGCATGGTGGCTCAGTGGTTAGCACTGCTGCCTCATAATGCCAGAGTCCTGGGTTCGATTCCGCCCTTGGGGAGCTGTTTGTGAGGAGTTTGCACATTCTCCCTGTGTCTGTGTGGGTTTTTCTGGGTGCTCTGTTTTCCTCCCACATCCTGAAGATGTGCCAGTTAGGTGGATTGGTCATGCTTAAATTGCCCCATAGTGTGCAGGCTAGGTTGGTTAGCTGTGGGAAATATGGTGATAGAGTCTGGGTGGGATAGTCCTTGGAGGGTTTGTGTGGAATCAATGGGCTGAATGGCCTGCTTCCACACTGTAGGGATTCCATGAGGAGACTGTTGTACTGCAACTACTGCACTGCTTTCCCATCATTACTGCCTGCCATAGGTGTGTTATCCATAAGGTTATACATGTTGATAACCAACCTGTTGGTTCACCTTATAAACAAAGCTTTCTATCACTATCAGGTCCTGGAGTGGGATTCAAATCTGGAGCTTCTGGCCCAGAGGTAGGAACAGTAGCGCAAGACCTCCCAAGTTCACCACATTATGAAGAGGAGAAAAGACTTCAAAGAATAATACCACTATATTGACCAATTGGGATAGATGGGACAGTCTGAGGCTCTTTTCTCAAGAGAACGCCGAGGGATAACCTCATAATGGTCTTGAAAATTATGAAGTTCAATAGGACAGATGTTGAGAAAATATTCCCACTTTTGGAGGAGATCAAAGCTAAAGGCCATAAGTTTAAGGTAGTCAGTAATAAATCCAATTAAGGAACTCGGGAGAAACATCTTTATTGAGAAAATAGTTAGTGCTGTACTCACTACCAAAAGAAATAGTTGAGGCAAATAGCATAAATGCATTTAAGGAGAAGCCAGATAAGTGTGTGAGAGAGAAAGCAATAGCAGGATATGTTGATGGAGTTAGATGAAGAACATGGAACTATTGGGTCGAAAGGCTGTGTTGTATTTTTTATGTAATACTCTGCACATGAGTTTAGCCATCGCCATTGCAAAAACACATTTGTTTTTCGATACCTCAGATGATAAAACCCGGGTTCAAATTCAGGGCCAGGGCTATATCAACGCAAGTTACATTAGGATGCCGATTGGGTCCGAGGAGTATGTATACATTGCCTGCCAGGGACCATTACTGGGCACCACTGACGACTTTTGGCAAATGATCTGGGAAACGAAAGCTGGCGTCATTGCGATGATGACCCGGGAGCATGAGCGGGGAAAGGTCAAGTGTCACAGATACTGGCCTGATAAAATGTATAAACCAATGAGAGTGAACAAGTACCACCTCATACTGGAAAATCACCAGATCCTGGATTCCTTTGAAATAAACGCCATGAAGATGACAGACAGTGAGGTAAGGAAAAAAAATCACAATAATCATGAGCACATTTCTTTGCTTCGGCAGATTGATAGTTGAGTTGGATGCACCAGTTGGATGTTTGAGGTGACATGATGGCTCAGTGGTTAGCGCTGCTACCTCACAGCACCAAGGACCCGGGTTCAATTCCACCCTCTGGCAACTGTCTGTGTGGAGTTTGCATGTTCTCCCTGTGTCTGTGTGGGTTTCCTCTAGGTGCTCCAATTTCCTCCCACAGTCCAAAGGTGTGCAGGTTAGGGTGGATTAGCCATGCTAAATTGCCCACAGCATCCAAGAATGGGCAGGCTAAGTGGATAAGCCATGGTTACAGAGATAGGGTAGGGGGTAATGAGTCTGGGTGGGATGCTTTTTGGAGGGTCAGTGTGGACCCGATGGGCCAAATGGCCTAATTCCACACTGTAGGGATTCTACGAATTGAAAATGTTTCAGTTTAACAAAACCAGAAATTGCTAGCACCACAAACGACTTTCCGCTTTCTCTCCACAGATGCTGCCAGACCTGCTGAGTTTTTCTAGCAATTTCTGTTTTTGTTTCTGATTTCCAGCAGATTCTTTCAGGTTTTTTGTTTCATTTTAAACTGATTAAGTCTATGTAGGGTTCAAGGTGTGATTCCTGTATAATCTGGCTTGGCTTTTCCTGTTCCTATTTTCCAGCTTGTTGGTTGATTGTGTTGACAGGAAAGCTGAAGAGGAAATTGGACAGAGGTGTTCAAATCCATGATCAGTTTTGATAGGTTTCACAAAGACTATGAAAAAAAAAGTTGTTTCTACTGACAGGGATTGGTCAAGAGAGAACACAGTTTCAGGTGGTTGGGAACAGAACCAAAGTCTAGATACAAAATCCTTCCCCAGCCCCACCTCTCCTCTCTCTATTTATTTCTGAGCTCGCTACCCTCTCCCCATTTCTGAAGAAGGGTCCCGACCCGAAACGTCAACTTTCCTGCTCCTCTGATGCTGCCTGGCCTGCTGCGTTTCTCCAGCTCCACACTGTGTTATCTCTGACTCCAGCATCTGCAGTTCTGACTATCTCTAGACAAAAAAAAATGTTTTTTTTCTTAAATACACACAACTTACGGTTTGGAATGTGTCTGTTTGGGAAGCAGATTCGACGTAACATTTTGAAAGGAAGTTGTGAACTTTATGAGGCTATGTAGAAAGAGTACAATGAGCCAGCGCAGGATTAATGGACAGAATGGCCTTTTGTGCTGTACGATCCTACACTCCATGAAGAAGCCTGTTGTTTTAGGTCCATTTAGAGTCATAGAGCTGTACAGAATGGAAACAGCTTTGGTCCAACTCGTCCATGCTGACCAGATATCCTAAATTAATCGAGACCCATTTGCCACCATTTGGCCCCTCCAAACCCTTCCTATTCATATACCCATCCAGGTGCCTTTTAAATGTAATTGTACCAGCCTCTACCACTTCCTCTGGCAGCTCATTCCACACACGCACCACCCTCTGCGTGAAAATGTTGCCCCTTATGTCCCATTTAAATATTTCCCCTCTTACCTTAAACCCATGCCCTCTAGTTTTGCTTTCCCCCATCTTGGGGAAAAGGCCTTGTCTATTTACCCTATCCATGCCCCTCATGATTTTATAAACCTCTATAAGGTCACCCCTCAGCCTATGACACTCCAGGAAAAATAGCCCCGACCTATTCAGCCTCTCCCTATGGCTCAAACCCTCCAACCTGGCAACATCCTTGTAAATTGTTTCTGAACCTTTTCAAGTTTCACAACATCCTTCCTATAGCAGGGAGAGCAGAATTGCACACAGTATTCCAAAAGTGGCCTAATCAATGTCCTGTACAGCTGCAACATGACCTCCCAACTCCTATACTCAATGCACTAACCAATATAGGCAAGCGTACAAAACACCTTCACCAGATATTATATCTATATTTGAGGTGTTTATTGTATCAGGAACTGGAAGAACTGATTTATAGATGTGGGGTCTCCTCATCTCATTTCACTTTGCGGGCCTAGGCCAGGCCACACCTGGGACACTTTTTGTTCTCCTGGACCAAGACAAGTTATACTTGCTGTAGAGGGAATGCAGCAAAGGTTCATCAGGCAGATTCCTAGAGGGATAGATTTGTTGTTTAAGAAGAGGCTTGGGTTGACTGGGTCTGTATCCACTGGAGTTTAGGAGAATGAGAGGGGATCTCATTGAAATGTATTAAATTCTGACAGGGCTGGACACAGGGATGATGTTCCCACTGTCCAGGGGTCCAGAACAAGTGACTGTGGTCTCAGGAAATAGAGTACACCATAACTCACTAAGATGCAGATACCTTTCTTAACTCAGTGGACAGAAATCTTTTTTAATAGAATCCCCACAGCATGGAAACAGGCCACTCAGCCCTACAAGTCCACACCGACCCTCTGAAGAGGGAATGCAGCAAAGTCCACAACCCCTCTGAAGGGCATCCCACCCAGATCCATCCCCCTACCCTATCACCCTGTATTTCCCATGCCTAATACACCTAACTTACACATCCCTGGATTCAATAGGTGATTTAGCATGGCCAATCCACCTAACTTGCACATCTTTGGACTGTGGGAGGAAACCCACACAGACACAGGCAGAACATGCAAACTCCACACAGACAGGTGCCCGAGGGTGGAATCAAACCCTGGTCCTTGGCACTGTGAGGCAGCAGTGCTAACCACTGAGCCACCATACCACCAATGTCAAACCTGTGGAATTTTCTACTACATAAGGAGGCCAAGTTGCTGAATATATTTCAGAAATAAAGAGATTTCTAGAGTCTAAATGTGTCAAGTGGGATTGAAAGAGAGAGAGTAGGAGTATAGCATTGAGATAAAGGATCAGCCATGATTTAGTTCAGTAGCAGAACAGGGTGGAGGGGCTGAAAGGCCTACTCCTTGTCCTGACCCACTATCAAGAAGGGTCAAATACTAAATAAAAACTGAAATAACTGCAGATTCTGTAACTCAGGAACAAAAACAAAGTTGCTGGAAAAGCTCAGCAGGTCTGTTCTGAGGGAGGGTCACCGGACCAAAACATTAAGTCTGATTTATTTCTTCACAGATAATGCCAGACCTGCTGAGCTTTTCCAGCAGCTTCTGTTTTGGGTCAAGAACGGTCCTTTGTTGAACCATGGCAGTACCTGGGTGTGTGCGAGTGTAAGAAAATAGTTGCAGAAGAGGAATGAGCATTCTGTAATGACGTCGAACAGATATGACAATGGTTTGATTTCTGTGTCTTCACTAATTTCAGACAGGCGAAGTACATTACGTGAAACATCTCAAATATGCTACATGGCCTGATCATGGCACACCAAACTCGTCAGAGCATCTTGTGCGGTTCATTCTCTGTATGAGGGAGGTGCCCAATCTGGGACCGATTGTCGTCCATTGCAGTGCTGGGATCGGGAGAAGTGGCGTCCTAATCTGCACTGATGTACTGTTGAGCCTGATTAATAAAGAACTCAGCGTAAGTGAAGGAAATGTTCTTGGGAAGTTCTTTCTGTTCAGCTAAGATGCTTTTGTTTGCAATTATTGTCCTTCTGGTACTCCTGTGATTCAAGGACACGCAGTCCAGCTCCTGTTGATAACCACATAAAAAAAGTAGCCAGAGACACTCAGCAGGTCTGGCAGTAACTGTGGAGAGGAAGCAGAGCTAACATTTCGAGCCTAGTGACCCTTCTTCAGAGCTGAACCCTTGGTTAACATTAACTTGGCTTTCTCTGTCCACGAATGCTGCCAGATCTGCTAAGTTTCTCCAGCTCTTTCTGTTTTGTTTCGGATCTTCATTATCTGCAGTTCTTTGCTTTATTATCTTGTTGCGAACCAAGCTAGTTGGTATCTTGTGGCTTTCTGTTAGAATTTCTTCTCATGCACTGCCAGCTCATTTCTCTTCACTCAATCACTCTTGTCTGAATCGTGGGGAAACTCTGGATGCCAACATCAGCCTAGCATGGGATTTGAGGTCTTATCTCCTGCCTCTCTTGAACAGTGTTGGTTCCGCAGAACCTCTGTAGTGAAGGCAAGTTTTATTAATGTTTCTGGTGTATTTTAAACCCAGTTAAAATCCAGAACTCTATCCAGACTCTGGAATCAGATCCAATTGGAGCTTTAAAAAGTGAGATGATGGTCTTTATCACTGAGAAGGAGAAGGGGCAGCAGGTGCAGAGGGCATCAATATCTGCCAGTTCCCCTTTCAACCATACACAATTCAAACTATATCACTGTACTTTCATTGTCACTGGGTCAAAGTTCCAGAAATCCCTTTCTAGAAGCACTGTGGGTGCACCTGCACCACAACGACTACAGCAGCTCATAGAATCAGAGAGATGTACAGCACGGAAACAGACCCTACGGTCCAACGCGTCCATGCTGACCAGATATCCTAAATTAATCTAGTCCCATTTGCCAGCATTTGGCCCATATCCCTCTACACCCTTCCTATTCATGTACTCATCCAGGTGCCTTTTAAATGTTGTAACTGTACCAGCCTCCCCCATTTCCTCATTCCATACACGCACCACCCTCTGCATGAAAAAGTTGCCCCTTGGGTCCCTCTCACCTTAAACCTATGCCCTCTAGTTTTGGACTCCCCTACCCTGGGAAAAAGACCTTGGCTGTTCACCCTATCCATGCCCCTCACGATTTTATAAACCTCCATAAGGTCACCCCTCTGCAACTGACAGTCCAGGGAAAAGAGCCCCAGTCTGTTCAGCCTTTCCCTATTGAAGGCATTTCATCACCAATTTGCAAGAGCAATTCGGGATGGCATGTTAACGCTGACCAAACCAGCAACACCCACATCCTGCGATAGAATGATGAGAAGGATATGGAGCAAAGGCAAGCGGATGGAGTTGATGTACAGATCGGCCATGGTCTATCTGAATGGAGGACTAGGCTGGAGGGGCTGAATGGTCTACTTCTGTTCATCATCTTCCTAGAACGATAAATACAGTGATAAACTATTGGAATTACAAGTGGTCTGTGTCGTCAATGCACTGTTTTAACAAGTTAACCATTTGCATTATTGCTTTAAATGGATAATACAAAGGCATGGAGGATAGTGAGTTCATATGTAGAAGCATGGAATCCCTACATCGTAGAAGCAGGCCATTTGGCGCATAGGGTCGACACCGACCATCTAAAGTGTCACACCCAGACAAACCCCTTTAGCCTATCCCTATAACCCTGCATTTCCTACAGCTAACCCACCTAGCCTGCACATCCCTGGACACTATGGGCAATTTAGCATGGCCGATCCACCTAACCTGCACATCTTTGGACTGTAGGAGGAAAGCGGAGCACTCGGCAGAAACCCACACAGATGCTTCCTCCCCTCGCTAAGTAAATCATGTAAAAAGTACACAGAATCACAAAGGCTACACACTCGCACAGACCCAAAATCCTCATGGGCTGTAAAATGGTCTATGTCGGAGAATGGGGACAATGGATAACATATTGGAAAGTGAACATTAAAGAAATAACAGTGAGGCTGGAGGATAAGATTGAAAAAAAATTGCAAGAAAGAGAAGGAAGTTTAAAATAAGAAAATGTGAAGCTGCACACTGTCCTGACTCGGAAATATATTGTTGTTCCTTCACTGTCATGGTGTCAAAATCCTGTAACCTCCTTCTT
This sequence comes from Rhincodon typus, assembly GCF_021869965.1. NCBI lineage: Eukaryota > Metazoa > Chordata > Chondrichthyes > Orectolobiformes > Rhincodontidae > Rhincodon > Rhincodon typus. The sequence goes on along the minus strand of NC_063365.1, from coordinate 8,516,985 downwards.
AACAGCATTATGAGTGGCCTTACACCACATGGACTGCAGTGATTCAAGACCCAGCACCATGACAAAGGTGGTTAGGGATGGGTAATAAATGCTGACCTAGCCAGCAAACACTCCAGATAAGTAATGATAAGTGGAACATTTGTTACAATGAATGTGTTAAGTATTTGTCCTACATTCCACTGTCTGCTGTTGTCATATCTTTTAATACTTTCAGTGGTTTCAGTGGTTTGATGGCAATTGGAGTACGGCTCTATAACCTACCTAATCTACACATCCCTGAACACTACGGGCAATTTAGTATGGCCAATCCACCTAACCTGCACATCTTTGGACTGTGGGAGGAAGCAAAGCACCCGGAGGAAACCAACGCAGACATGGGGAGAATGTGCAAACTCCATACAGACAGTCACCCGAGTGTGCAATAAAACCCAGGTCCCTGGTGCTGTGAGGCAGCAGTGCTAACCACTGAGCCATCATGCCACCCTTTGCAGTTCCTGCAGTGTTTTGTGGTTGGGATGGAACAGCTGATTTTGGATCAGACCTGGGCCATTCGGAGATCCAACTTCCCATTAGAGACCGAGAAGAACACACAAAATGGAAGTAGGAGCAGGTCATTTAGCTTCTGGAGCCTGCTTTACCACTCAACAAGATAGTGATTGATCTGACTGTGTCCTTAACTCCACTTTCATATCTGCCCCAAAACCCTTGACTCTCCAACTGTCTAACACAGATATATCCAATGACCCAGCTTCCACTGTTCACTGTGAAACATCATTCCAGAGACTAATGATATTCTGAGAGAAATTTCTTCTCATCTCCATGTTAAATGGAAAACCCATTATTTTTAATCTGTGCTCCTTCAAACCTGATCACCCCCCCAACAATGAACAAATTCTCTCGCAATCTGACCTTACACCTTTGGGGGCGACACGGTGGCACAGTGGTTAGCACTGCTGTCTCACAGCGCCAGGGACCTGGGTTCGATTCCAGCCTCGGGCGACTGTCTGTGTGGAGTTTGCACATTCTCCCCGTGTCTGCGTGGGTTTCCTCCAGGTGCTCCGGTTTTCTCCCACAGTCCAAAGATGTGCAGGTTAGGCAGATTGGCTATGCTAAATTGCCCATAGTCTTCAGGGAGGTGTATATTAGGTGGGTCATAGGGGGATGGATCTGGGTGGGATGCTCTGAGGTTCAGTGTGGACTTGTTGGGCCAAAGGGCCTGTTTCCACACTGTAGGGATTCTAATTCTACACACCCTTTTAGAGTCTTCTCTGTTTCAATGAGGTCAACTTCTATTCTTCTAAACTCCAACATATAAAGGCCCAATTTGCTCAAACTTTCTCCATATGACAATACCCTTCATCCGAGGAATCAGCCCAGAGCGCCTTCTCTGAATTGCTTTCCTGTTAAGAACATGCCAGGCAGCTTCCAAAGTCGTTCTCTAGGATGCCACAGGCTTTAACTGGGGGCACGGGAGGTACTGTTGTCCAGCATTTGGCCTGTGAAGCAAACATGAAATGGGTGGCACAACTGGAATGCAAGGGCCTGATCATCACCCGAAATTGGTCCTCAAAAAAAGTTCTGGGAAAGGAAGTGCTGAGAAGAGAGAGGGCAACAGGTTGAGCAAGTAATATCTGGCACCACCCACGGTGATACTGTTAAACTAAGGGATGAAGAGGTCCTGTAGAAAGTTCTGGAGAGAATCTAACATGTGGCATGAGAACTGAGACATCATGTTACAGCTGTACAAGACAATAGTAGGGCATATTTGGAGTATTGCGTATAATTCTGGTCGCCCTGCTACATGAAGGATATTATTGAACTGGAAAGGGTGCAAAAAAGATTTACAAGGATGTTACTAAGACTAGAAGGTTTGAGTTAGATGGAGAGGTTGGATAGGTTGGGACTTTTTTACATGGAACTTAGGAGACTGAGGGATGACCTTACAGAAGTTTAGAAAATCATGAAGGGCACAGATAGGGTGAATAGCCAAGGTCTTCATCCCAGGCTAGGGGAGTCCAGAACTAGAGGGCATAGGTTTGAGGTGAGAGGGGAAAGATTTAAAAGGGACCTGAGGGGCAACATTTTCATACAGAGAGTGGTGTGTATATGGGAATGAGCTTCCAGAAGAAGTGGTAGAGGTGGGTAGAATTATACCATTTAAAAGACATTTGGACGGTACGTGGATAGGGAAGGTTTAGAGGGATATGGGCCAAGCACCGGCAAATGGCACTAAGTCACTTTGGAAAACCCAGTCAGCATGGATGAGTTGGGATGAAGGGCCTGTTTCCATGCTCCATGACTGTAACTGACAGGTTATAAATGTCAGGAATGACTGAACTAGCTCGTGCCCTTTTCTCTAACGACATCTGCAGTGTAAGGACTTCAGGATCCTGGATCAACCTTGCAAAATGGAGCTGAACATCACTGAGCATAAACAGCCCAGTATGGGTGGAGTTCTAATACTCTAGAATGAGAGAGAGTCTTGAGAGCACATGGACATGAACTCATGAAGATGATGGATCAGTCCTTACCTAATGTAGCTATAAGATCAGAGCCTGATATATTTATAAAAGAGCTCCATCTCAGATGTGCACCTTGGTTCAGAATGAACAGGTTCCTTATTGAGAACAACATCTAGCAGCACGTCAGCAATATTACCGGCAGACAAAGGATGCATGACAGTAATCCTTAATAGAGTCCAATACATTCGAGAAAGCTAATACACTACTAGCAGATACCGACACCTACCAACAGATGGCAATAGACCCAATGCCACTGTTAGAGAACTGGATCAAAAATGACCCTGAAGAAATTAAATGACTCAGGAGACATCAGAAAGACAGACTACCAAAAAATGAAGCCAGAGGGATCCAACACACCCCGCTTCTATGGAGTCCCCAAGGTACATAAGCCAGGGGTCCCCCTCAGACCCACTGTCTCACTACCAGGTACACCAACATACAGACTAGCCAAAGAACTAAAACAGAAACTGAAATACTTAGTTGACAACACTACCCACTCCATCCACTCCTCCCAAGAATTCCTCAACACCATCAATGACACCAGGATAGAACAGGATGAGATAATGATATCCTTCGATGTAACAGCACTATTTACATCCATAAACATTGACCGAGCCAAAGAGACAATTGCCACACTGCTGGACGAATCAGGAAGGTAGACACCCCACAACACCAACAGCATCAACAGGGACAGCACCCTGAAACTGCTGGATCTGTGCGTCACAATCCACTTCACCTTCAATGACCTTGTATTCAAACAAATTAACGGAACACCAGTGAGATTCCCAATATCAGGACTGATTGCAAAAGCAGTAATAAAAAGGTTAGAATGGACAGTGCTCCCCACTATACTATACTGGGTCCACTATGCAAATGATGTCTTCAAGATTATCAAACGCACAAAACTAGAAGAAATCCACCGACATATCCTCACCGGAATAATATTCACAATAGAAGAGAACAATAACCAACTACCCTTCCTAGACATAATGTAGAATGTAAAAGCAACGGGGAACTCCAGATGAGCATATACAGAAAGACCACACATATGGACCAGATACTTAATTACACCAGCAACCACCCCAACACCCATAAACCGAGCTGCATCGGGACATTATTCAAACCGGCCACAACACACTGCAGCAACCTGGAATTGCACAAAGCAGAACAGGAGCACTTATACGGAGTTTTTAAAAGGAATGGATACCCAAAAAGAACAATCCGCCATTACCCCCATGACAGACCACAACAAGAAGACACAACACGGCCAGACACAATAATCACCCTACCTTACATCAAGGACATATCAGAGATGGCCACAAGACTACTCAGATCCCTAGGTATCAACCATGACCCTGTGACAGCTACTGACAAACGTAAAGGATCCCATACCCACAACCAATAAAACCGATGTAATATACAAAATACCATGCAGGGACAGTGAGAAACATTACATAGGCCAAACCGGAAGAAAACTGACAATAAGGATACACAAACACCAACCAACCACCAAGAGACACGACCAATTCTCACTGGTCTCAATACACACGGACAAAGAAGGACATGAATTTGAATGGGACAACACATCCATAATAGTATGAGCCAAACAGAGATATGCCAGGGAATTCCTGGAGGCCTGGCATTCCAACCGGAACTCCATCAACAAACACATTGAACTGGACCCAATATACAAACCACTGAGAAACAGAACCAGAAGTAATGCCAACCACCCCAGCAAACCGAGGCATACAAATAACAAGCAGGACAAAACACCGACGCTTCACTGGAGGCGTGCTGACGATGTTACCTAACAGGGTGATGAAACATCTGTAACCAAACACACCAGCTCAGCGAGTAAGTCTACAACCTTAGCAGCCATGTATTGCATGGAAAGGCCCAAAAGCAAGAGTTGGGCCCTCTGATAACCTATTCAAGGGGCCTAACACCTCTTTAGGTGGTCAATACTGATGCTTAAATAGAATCCCAATTGGAGTGTTATTTTAGGAGAATTTGGGTCCAATGGGAGGCAATATGCCCTATACAACTGCTTTTTGGCCTCATTTTCCATTTTGAAAAGGGAGCATGGAGTCTAATTGAAACCCTCCTCTTCCCCACAGTATGTCAGTCTGGCAGTGAGATTCCAAAAGTATACTTAGTGCAGGACTCTGATTATGATCGTATATTGAGAGAGTTCTGATGGACTTGATTAAACAGAAGAATTCCTACACCCAACTTTGCAGACAAGGGAATGTGTCAATGCGGGCATTGAGTTTCTTTCATAGTTAATTAACTGGAAGAGTCATATCATTGTCCCAGTACTTAAAAATGAATAGAAGTCAATGGTGGGAATTATTCGATAAATCAAGTGGTCCCTTGCTGTCAAAAACAGGAGCGCAATATTATATAAATGACTCTTCAAACAAGTCTTTCCGCAGGGAGTCCAGGATCAGCAGATATATCATTATCGGTCTGTAAAGTTGGACTGTATGACAAGACAGCCTTTGAAGTTTATTACAAATATAGAAATTCAAGGACATTTAACAAGGGCAAAGGCTAGAATTCCAAGGCAACTTGGATTTATGAAAAACAAGTGAGACAGAACGAAGATATCGGAATACTTTGAAGATGTGAAAGGATTGGCTGATATGGGGAACACAGCAGATATCTAGACTTCCGGAAGGCATTTAATCAAGTGTCCCACATGAGATGTAGTTAAAATTAAAGGTCCTGCCGTAAAAGGAAGAACAGCAAATTGGCTAAATGATGGGAAAGAAAAGCTGACAATCAATAGTGCTGGGTCTAATTGGACAGCTGGTCCTAGCAGAACACCCTGGGGATCAATCCCAGACATTCTGATACTCATATGTTTATATAAAGGATCTTGATAAAGGCATTAAAGAAGAATATCTAAGTCTATAGTGGATACCAAGTTGCGTGGGAAAGACAACATGTTCAGAGGGAAGTGATAAAATGGAAAGATGCCGACAGAGGGAAGGAAGAGAAGGAGACATTAACGAGACAGATGAATTACAGTTAGTGTTTGATGTGAAGTAATCCATTTGATACTTGAAGTAGTTCATTATGGTTGAATAATGAATATTTTTAAGATGTCAGGAAAGGCTTTGAAGTGGTGAGATTTTTAGTTTTGTGTCCATTTTCTTTTCACCCCCTTTGCTCCTGAGTGAGCTGATTTGCACAGCTTAGGAGTCCACGAATACATAGGCTCCCTTGCTTATGTGCACAGTCATCATGTGTAAGGTATAATGATGTTCAGGGGTAAGTTCAGTTGGCTGGAGAGTGGTATGTGGGATACAGAGCGATGCCGACAGCATGAGCTCAATCCCTGCATCAGCTGAGATCACCATGAAAGTCCTGGACTTAATATTGAGTTCCACACTTCCAGATTGTGAACCCATTCCCGTTCGTTCCCTTTCTTTTAGCTTTACTTGATACATTCTCTATCACCATGTCCTCACTCTCCTCTTCCCCACTACAGTGGGACTGTCTGTTCTTTCCATTCTGGCAGTTAGACACACCATTGTTCTGCACTTCTCACATTTCAATCACTTAATCTACTCTATCAACACCTTTCTACCCCAGAACACCCCCATCCCGTGTTGCATAAATGCTGCTCCCTTCACACTTCAGTTCTGATGAAGAATCATCTAGACTTGAAACGTTAGCTTGTTCTCTCTCTCTGCATGGATGCTGCCTGACCCACTGTGATCTCCAGCATTTGTTTGTTTTCACCATGGAAGTCCTGCCTTCTCAATCTCTCCCTTCACGTGAGATGTGGTGACCTTCAGGTTAAACTACCAGTAATCATCCCTCTCTAATGAGAGAGCGGCTCCTATGGTCTCTCAATAGGGTAGGACAATGGTAACTTTATAATGAAGTTAGTCACATTTTAAATGTTGGGGTTATCCTAACTGACGATGGATTTGTCACACTCAAGGTGTACAGGTAGACTTGTCAGTAAGATTGACCAGATCCCTTTCCCCACTGCATACTGACCTCTACCTTGCAGAGGCTGAGCACCAACTCTCAGATACCTCCTCCCACCTTCCCCTGGACCATGACCCCACCATGACACATCAGGCCATTGTATCCACTATGGTAACTGATCTCATTTCATCTGGTGATCTCCCCCTCTCCGCTTCCGAGCTAATAGTCCCCCAACCCCGCACAGCTCATTTCAACCTCCTCCCAGAAATCCACAAACAGGACTGTCCAGGTAGACCCATTGTTTCAGCCTGCTCGTGCCCCACAGAACTCATCTCTTCCTACCTTGACTCAGTCTTCTTCCCCCTGGTCCAATCCCAACCCACATACATCCACTATTCCTCTGACGCCTTACGCCGGTTTCAAAACTTCCAGTTTACCAGCTCCAGCCACCTCCTCTTTACCATGGATGTGCAATCCCTTTACACGTCCATTCCCCACCAGGAGGGTCTTAGAGCTCTCCGCTTCTTCCTGGAGCAAAGACCTGTACCATCTCCATCCACCACCACCCTTCTCCGCTTGGCCGAGCTTGTCCTCACCCTCAACAACTTCTCTTTTAACTCTCATTTTCTTCGGGTAAGAGGGGTTGCCATGGGTACCCGCATGGGCCCTACTTATGCCTGTCTCTTTGTGGGGAACGTGGAACATTCCTTGTTCCAGTCCTATTCCGGCCCCCACCCATAACTCTTTCTCCGATACATCAATGATATCATCGGTGCTGCTTCCCTCATTCGTCTGGAATTGGAAAACTTCATCAATTTTGCCTCCAATTTCTACCCTGCCCTCACTTTCACCTGGTCTATCTCTGACTCCTCCCTTCCCTTCCTCGACTTTTCTGTTTCCATTTCTGGGGATAGACTAGTTACTAATATCCACTATAAACCCATTGACTCCCACAGCTACCTGGACTATACATCCTCACACCCCACTTCCTGTAAAGACTCCATCCCATTCTCTCAGTTCCTCCGTCTCCATCGCATATGTTCAGATGAGGCCAACTTCGACAAGGGAGCCTCCGAAATGTCCACCTTCTTTCTCAACTGAGGATTCCCCAGCTCCGTTGTCGACAGGGCCCTCAACCAGGTCCGACCCATCTCCTGCACTTCCGCCCTCACCCCTTCTCTTTCCTCCCGCAACAGTGATAGGGTTCCCCTCATCCTCACCTACCATCCCACCAGCATCCACATCCAGAAGATCATCAGATGCCATTTCCGCCAACTCCAGCAAGATGCCACCACCAGACACATATTAACTTCCCCTCCCTTGTCCGCCTTCTGCAGGGACCGTTCCCTCCGGGACACCCTGGTCTACACTTCCTTCACCCCCAACACCTCCCCACAGCCCTACAGCACCTTCCCCTGTAACCGGCAAAGGTGCAACACCTGTCCATTTACCTCCTCCCTCCCCAGAATCCAAGGGCCCAAACATACCTTCCAGGTGAAGCAATATTTCACCTGCACTTCCCAGAATCTAGACTACTGCATTCACTGCTCACAATGTTGTCTCCTGTACATTGGGGAAACGAAGCATAGACTGGGTGACCGCTTCACAGAACATCTACGTTCTGCTCGCAAAAAAGACCCTGAACTACCTGCTGCCTGCCACTTCAATGCACCACCCTGCTCCCTGGTCAACATCTCTGTCTCCGGCTTGCTACAGTGTTCCAGTGAAGCTCAACACAAGCTGGAGGAACAACACCTCATTTTCCGCTTGGGGACCCTACAGCCCTCCGGACTCAATATTGAGTTCAATAATTTTAGGACCTAAACTCTCCCATGTCCCACCCCCCCACCCCACACACCAGGCCTTTTCACCACATTGCCTGCCATTACACACCCCCTGTTGTTAGTCACTAACAGTCCCCATTAACAACTATTCACCCTCCCAGCCTGATCGTCAGCAACTCCTTTGTCTGTCCAATTGTCTTTCTCTCTCTTTGGGCTCTATCCTATCGTTTACTCCCTACCCCACCCACCTCCCTATTTACTGCGTAAAACTGACGTTTTCCCAGCCACCATCAGTTCTGAGGAAGGGCCACCGGACCCGAAACATTAACTCGGTTTTCTCCTTCACAGATGCTGCCAGATCTGCTGAGCTTTTCCAGCAACTTTGTTTTTGTTCCCTTTCCCCTGTCTGAGAGCAGAGACCCACCTTCATTACTGCTGTCCTTGTTGAGCCTTTAGCAAATTAGTAATATCAGTAGTAGTGAATCAGAGATAGTAGGAACTGCAGATGCTGGAGAATCCGAGACAACAAGGTGCAGAGCTAGATAAACACAGCAGGCCAAGCAGCATCATAGGAGCAGAAAGGCTGACGTTTCGGGCCTAGACCCTTCATCAGAAATGGCCATTTCTGATGAAGGGTCTAGG
>NC_063365.1:8438039-8507692 GCF_021869965.1 Rhincodon typus | reverse complement strand
TTTTCTCCTTCACAGATGCTGCCAGACCTGCTGAGCTTTTCCAGCAACTTTGATTTTGTTCCTGATTTACAGCATCTGCAGTCCTTTTTATTCCACATACTCCAGTCTGGAAACCTGAGGTTATACAAAACTCTGCTGACCATGTTTTAAATGGCAACAGGTCCCATTCCCCTATCACCCTGTGGGCCTCACTGATGTATAGAGTCTCCCCATTAAGCAATGCCTTGACTTCATTCCATGGCTTTGAAATCATTCCATGGCTTTGACCTTCCTTACCACTGCAATCTCCTTCAGCCCCACAACTGTCTGCAATATCTCTGCTCCTCTCATTCTGGCCACTTGTGCATCCCCAATTTTATTCGCATTGTCGGTGCTTTATGTTGCCTGGACCATCAGCTCTGGAATTCCCTCACTACAACTGGCTTCCTCTCTCACTCACTCTCTCTCTCTCTGTCTCTCTCTCCCTGTCTCTCCCCCTCTCTTTCTCTCTCTATCTCTCTGTCTCCCCCGCCGCCCTCTCTCTCTCTCTCATGTGTTCCCAGGGAGATGATTGGCTTCGCTGGTCAGGTTTTGTGGGGGCCAGGAATTGAAAAGAGTCAAAGCTTTAACTGAGGGAGGGGAAGTCAATAACCATTTGAAGTTCAATTGGTTGAGTATGCGTTGGTAAGGTTGAAGGAGGAGGAACCATTTCAGTGAATGGTTTCAGGGGCGGCACGGTGGCTCAGTGGTTAGCACTGTTGTCTCACAGCACTAGGGACCCGGATTTGATTCCTCCCTCGGGTGATTGTCTGTGTGGAGTTTGCACATTCTCCCTGTGTCTGTGTGAGTTTCCTCCGGGTGCTCCGGTTTCCTCCCACAGTCCAAAGATGTACAGATTAGATGGATTGGCCATGCTAAATTGCCCATAGTGTTCAGGGATGTGTAGATTAGGTGGGTTATAGGGGGATGGGTCTGGATGGGATGCTCCAGGGTCAGTGTGGACTTGTTGGGCCAAAGGGCCTGTTTCCATACTGTAGGGATTCTATGATTCTATGAATGTGAACCCACTGGGGGAAACAATAAGGGAGAAAGTAGTTGTGTTTTAGGCCCAGAGTCTGCAATAGTCCAATGCTAATTTGGTTCTATTGATATAGTTTTGATATATTTGATAGATAATTTGATACATTTGATGGATAATTGAGATTTGATATTAATAGTTGATAGATAGTGAATCTACTAGTATTTTGTTCTAAACTTTCCATGGCTTTGTGCATATAAATCATACTGTCAGCCTGCAATGATTTCTCTCTTTTAAATAGTTTGACATCATGGACATAGTGAGAAACATGAGAAGACAACGCCACGGCATGATTCAGACGAAGGTAAACCTCACAATATACGATTCTGAAAGCCCTTTGGACAAGTTTATTGACAGGGCTGCCTGTTACCCTGGGAACGTAAACCTCCCCCTGCAAAAAAATGGGTCAGTTGAGTTTGGTTCCCCATTGCTATAAGGGACAGATGATCAATATGCTCAGTATGCTCAATATGCTCAGTTTGGTCATTGAAATAGTAGAACAAGGCAATGAATCTTCATAGTAGCCCTGCACAACCAGGGTTCTTGGGAGTAAGCAAGTTCAGCAGCTAAAAAGAGGAAGTGGGGCTGTGTCCATAAGTAACATGCACAGCTTATGGGCCAGAAGCAGAATTGCTGCAGTGAACACACTCCCACCGCAATCTCTCTGCTCCTCGGCCACCCAGACTGACCAATTGTTTCTACCTGACCAGCATCCAAAACCCCCACTGCCCTGGTTGGTTCCCCACTGCCACCTTTAGACACATGTTGTTTTACCCTTTGCTCTTTCACAGAAGGTGGGCATTGTTTCATGTTGTGCAACATCCTAATTGCCCTTGGACTGAGTGGCCTGGTAGATCATTTCAGAGGGCTATTAAGAGTCAACCACATTTAGGTTGGTCTGGAGTCACATGTAGGACAGACCAGGTAAGAACAACAGATTCCTTTTTCCTAAAGGACATTCATTCACCCGATTGCTTCTTACAATAAATTTCCTGCCATTTATTACTAAGATTGGATTTCAATTCCAGATATATTAATTGAATTTACAGTTCACCAGCTGGCATGGTGGGATTTGAAATTGTGTTCCCAGAGCATTAGCCTTGATCACTGGATTATTAGCCCAGTGGCCCTGAACCCTCATCAGATGCCAGTAACCATCAAATTCACCAGAGTCAGCCTCACCTACCTACTCTAGTAGGCCCATCCATCAATGCAGGCTCATTGTTGGCAAGGATCCCAGTCTGTCTTCAGTGTTTCTGTGGGCAACAGCACATAAGGTTGTCACGCGGTTCCATTCTGCAACCAAGCTTAATTTCTGCATATGTTTGATGGTCATTTGGTTTAAGTGTTTTGGCCAGTCTACAATCCGAAGGTCAGATTTTTCTCCAGAGCTCAGCAAGGCAAAGGGTCAGAAAAAAAGTCTCTGTATCTTACTCATTTTAATTAAATTAACATAAATTATATGACTATTCTACCAGTGGACTCCTCTGATCAAACTTCACAATTGAAACATAAAATAAAAAGATAAGGTCCGACAAGCTTGGGATCTGACTTTTCCACTGTTAACAACAGGTAGGACCATAAGACAGCATACATAGAGAGAGAAGTGGTGAAAGGTAGTCTTTAATATGATTTATGAAGTTTTATTTTTATCCATTTCCTAATATCACTGTGTTCATTTGAAACAAGGAATAGTGAAACTATCTGAATAGTGATCCGTACACTGTAAATGGAAAGATTTAATGGAGCTATTTTCCCACAGTTTAAACTGGGTGTTTCCACAACAATGTGACCTGAAGCCAGGATTGTCTTCAGGTAAGGCCCTGGAGATCTCCCAATAGGGGACACTGAAGAAGGTTATCTAAAATTACAAAGAAATCTTGATGCATTGGATCAATGCACTGTGGAGTGGCAGATGGAGTTTAATTTGGATAAATGTGAGGTATTGTATTTTGGTAAAACAAACAAAGGCAGGACTCGGACAATTAAAAATATGGGTAGTGTTGTAGAACAGAGAGACCTAGAGGTTCAGCTACATAAGCCTTTGATGTTTGCTACACATATAGATAGGGTGATTAAGAAGGCATTTGGCATGCTTGCCTTCATTGCTCAAACCTTTTGAGTACAGGAGTTGGGATGTCATGTTGAGATTGTTCAAGACATTGGTGAGGCCTCTTCTGGAGTGCTGTGACTAGTTCTGGTCACCTGTTATAGGAAGGATATTATTGAGATGGAGAGGGTTTGGAAGAGTTTTACCAGGATGCTGCCAGGAATGGAGGGTTTGAGTTAAAAGGAGAGGCTGGATAGGCTGGGACATCTTTCACTGGAATGTAGGAGGTTGAGGGATGGCCTTACAAAGGGATATAAAATCATGAGGGGTATAAATAAGGTGAATGGCAGGTGTCTTTTCCCTAGGGTGGGGGATTTCAAGACTAGGGGGCATATTTTTAGGGTGAGAGGTGAAAGATTTTAAAAAGAGATGAGGGGTAACTTTTTTACACAGACAGTAGTTCGTGTGTGGATTGAACTGCCAGCGGAAGTGGTGGATGTGGGTATAGTTACAATGTTTAAGAGACATTTGGATAAGTACATGAATAAGAAATGTTTGGAGGGAAATGGGCCAAGCACAGACAGGTGGAACTAGTTTAGTTTGAGATTATGTTCAGCATGGACTGGTTGGACCGAAGAGTTTGTTACCATGCTGTATGACTCTACGACTCTATAAGCGATTACATTTAACAATTCTTAAAGAAGAATAGTTTTTCTTGGTCCACCTTATTTAATGTCTTCTTTTACGATCCCTTACGCAAGGAGAAATGAGTGAACAGTACGCTGTCTTATGATCCCACCTGTTGTTAACAGTGGAAAAGTCAGAGCTTGTCGGACCGTACCTTTTTATTTTCTGTTTCAAAGAGTCCACTGGTAGATTTTTAACACTAAGGATAAAATGTTTATTGTTAAAGAAAATACATGAACTGTAAAAATATAATTGAAATTTAAAGCTATTTATTGTTCTTAATAGCCATAACTCTAGAGCTGTCAGGTTGGATTGAATAGAGGTTTCCATTCTTATTAAACTGATATGGTTGAAGGATTGAGCCACATTTGATTGAGGTGACCAGAAAGGGCAGTACTTTCCTTTGATACCAAGGTGTAGAGCTTTCCTTTCATGGTTTATTTGTCCCAATGTGTCATTCTCTTACATTGACATTCATTTATTGTGAGATGTGTAAGTTAACACTTTCTCTGTATCAACATGCAGGATCAGTATGTATTCTGCTACAACATTGTGTTGGAAATTCTCGAGGGCATTCAACAGCTGAACCAACAACAAGAGGAGAACCTGTTGTGACAAAGTAGCCCATGGCAGCTGGGGGTCAGAGTTCACAGGCCATGGGCCTGGGAATGTTGTGAGCTAAACATTGAAGTGACTACTCCTATGTGTTAATTGGATTCAGGAAAACAATGCCATGCCAGCAGTAACCAATAAGTAATGAACTGTGATTTCACAATTGTGCTATGAAAGCTGTTTGACTTGTATCGCTTTTACAAATAAGGAGAATTTATTTAGGTAGTTTTCTAGTTGAACTGAGGTCAGTCAAATGCCACATATGTGTTCAACAAGACTGAACACAGCTGCTGTATTCTTTGCACTAAGGATTCATAACTATAAGTGAGAAAGACTCTCCCCAGTCTTTCTGCAGGTTATTTAGAAGGAAAGCTATGCCCTTTAGTTATGCTTACTGTATTAGAGTTCAATCATACCACAGCACAACCAGGTAGGACTCTGATCAGCAGATGTTGTTCATTTGAAATCATAGAAAGAGCCATTTCCAGTATGACTGAGCCATCCCAAAAGCATGACCACATGTCTGTCAAAAATGATGTTTCAAAAAAAAAGTTATTTATGTGGATAATTGTTTTACAAACTTCATAAAGCTTAACAGTTGGATGTAAATGCAATGGGACTTGTATATTTCTGGACTAATCCCATATTATACACTGTAAAGCTTTCTTCCAATATTTTGTTTTGATTGAATTGTTTGTAACTAACTATGATATTACATCAGTTTGATTGTTTTTGTCAGGTATATTTTATAATGGCAGTTCTTGCCCAATTAAAGATTTTGTATATTTGCACGGATGGTTCCAAATGTCAACAGCCGTCTTACTGCGGCACATGTTAGACTTTAGTGGATGGATATTTGTTGAATTCAACAAAATGAGTTTAAGCTTTTCTGTCATTATGTTAGGTCAGAGCATGATTTGAAGCATAAAAATGTAATCAAGTTAAGCAGGTGAAAATTCCAATCAGAACATGACCAGATTAAGATCACTGATTAATCAACACTTCCTTTCAGGCACACAAAATTGGACAAGATCAGTCCATGCTACACTGTTGTAACTAAATAAAAACTTATTCACCACCCACCACAGCCTTATCACCAACAAATCTCCTGGAAGAGACAAAATACAGAGAGAAAAAAAAATCTATGGCCAATGAGGGAATACTCTGTGAAAATTCCTCTCCAACACACTTGAGCAGTAAAAGCCAGTCCAGGAAAGCATGTGCTATTGGCTGTCTACAAGACACTTATTTTCTATATCATGCAATCTTTGCACCAGTAAAGATGTGATTTAGATCCTCTTCTGACAGTCATTAACTACCAACCAGCAATGCAATCCAGAAGCTCACTGCTCTATGGGGAAAGAAGAGCCACAAGAGTGAATCCATTTGTACCTTGTCTTACCACAGCATCATTCTTAGGTGAAGGAGGGAAGAGTGGACCATGTTTATTTGCCCCTATATGAAGCTTGCTGACCTATCATGACCCTTCCATATCTAGTCAAATCAAGTTGCCATAGTCTTACCAGACCATGAGGGCTGCTCTCCCATGAGAGAGGTACGCCTGGTAGTGATTTAACCTGAGGGCCACCATACCTCAGGTGACGGGAAAGGTTGAGAAGGAGAATCCTTCATATTAATTTCAGCAGGTGATGGGAGCTGAAATCACATTGTTGGCTTCACACTGCTCTGCAAACCAACCGTCCAGCCAACCGAACCAAACCGATCCCCCACCTTTCATAACAACATAAGAAATAGGAGCAAGAGTAGGCCATCTGACCCAGTGAGCCTGCTCCACCACTCAACAAGATCATGGCTGACCTTTCTGTTAGAGAATTTCTTCTAATAAGCCAACAACTGGACTGCAGCTGTCAGGTTTCAAGGTAAAGAGAGCTTTTTATTTGTGATATCACGGAGAGTCGAAGCTAACAAAGGTTAGATACTGAAGACTCTGCAGCAATGCAGAGTTACAGGATATTTATAGAGAGAGACAAACAAGTCAACGCGACAGATAACAGTGATCTCATAGTCCAAAGCTTAACGTTCTCTAGAAATCTCATCATCTTTCTGAGTTGCAGGCTTTATTCTTCTGTTAATGTTTAGCTAACATGCACTTATTTTACTGACTAGGGCAAAAATGTGATTAGGTTTTACTAAGATAACAGTTACTAAGAACTAGGGGTGTTTGAACACTTTGACTTGACATTTCCTTTTAATGTTCTATCTGTCACATAGTCTTTTTGCCTTTTCGATACTGACTTTTCTTGAACCTTCTATAATATGCTAACTTTTTCCACACTTGCCATGGACTCAGCTCCAATTACCCACCCACTCACCCCATAACCCTTAATTTCTTTACTGTTCAAAAATCAATCTTTGCCTTAGAAACATTTAACATGTTAGCCTCAACTGTTTCACTGGGCAGGGAATTCCACAGATTCACAACCCTTTGGGTGAAGAAGTTCCTCCTCAACTAAATCTGCTTCCCCTTGTTTTGAGGCAATGCCACTTAGTTCTAGTTTCACCTGCCATTGGAAACAACCTCCCTGCTTCTATCTTACCTATGCCCTTCATAATTTTATATGTTTCTATAAGATCCCTCCTCATTCTTCTAAATTCCAATAACTATAGAATCCCATACTTAATCTCTCCTCATAAGACAACTCCCTCAGTTCTGGAATCAACTTAGTGAACCTCCTCTGCACCCCCTCCAGTGCCAGTACATCCTTTTTCAAGTAAGGAAACCAAAACTGTACACAGTACACCAGGGGTGGCCCCACTGGTACCCAGTACACCAGCAGCATATACTAGTCAGTTGACTAGCTTAGCACTCAGCACAGGTTTTGATGTCTTGTCAAGACATTGCTTTGGTGTTCGCCTGGCAGACATACATCAGACCAGAGGAAAACTTGCGATAGGGTTGTGATCACAGGCTCTGACACTCCCACTCAAACAAACTAACTTCATTGTAGATGTTGATACTTGGAGTAGAGTCTTTGCTCATTTGAGATTTTGGCACTGATTGTTAAGATGAAATCAGTTGATAATTCAACCTACTGCATCCCCGTATGATACAGACAATATTTCTTTATCTAGTGTCACATTAAATTGAGCATAATTCCATAACCATGTCATTTTAATTTCAGTCTAGCTATTACCACTCCATCTTTCAGGAGAGTGGTATTTTATAGAATGTGACAACTTGAATGTCTATTAAAAAAAGAAATTTCACAGGTTGATAGAATGTAGTATTCACCTCTAATTCCTTGCATTGTTATCAATGTATATCCCAGATTATATTCAATATATCAACAGTTAGAACCAAGAAAGCATTGAATTTAATTTATGTATTGTTGTAGAAATCACTAGTGCAACTACGTTTAGAGAAGGGCAGTATTTAAGATATGCACAATTTAAACATGAATGGCTTTATTTGAATTTATTTTTCTTTAGAGTTAATTCTTTATTGCCACCAGGAGTTAACATTTTAAAGCTACTGTTACTCATATTGTACATATTACTGTATATTTATAAATTTGTCTTTAATACATAACGTCAATAAAAATAATTATCTCTTTGTGACACTGACTGTTGTATTGACTTCTGACTGTTCTAATTTTTGCTGTCACTTCCTTCCTTCTCACCGTTACATTGCCTCTATTCTGAAGACCAAATTAGTGCCATGAATGTTCTTGTACCTTGGCTCGTGACTTCCTCAGGTCAAGTATATATATGACAGAGTGATATATAGACCCAATGCAATATGGCTCGTCTTGTTTGTGGCAATCTTTCAGCCAAATGTACCAAGACAAACTCACTAAAAGCTGGATATCATTTGGTCATTGCACCCATTTTAGACTTAATACTAGCTCCACATTTAACACCAAGCTAAAACAAAGAGCTGGAAATGAACTTCTCTCAAATCTTACAGTATCCTGAAGAATTTCAAGTGCTATATATTCTTTCTGAAATGCAGCCACAAATATTGCATAGGTTAGCATATAATGCTTATATACTTTGCCATATCCCACAAACAACAAGATGAATCATCTGGTTTTATTGATTAGGGAAACAATGTAAGCAGATCTCCTTTCTTCAAGTAATCCCAAGGGATCTTTACTTACATCTGAACAGAGATAACTGGGTGTAAATCATCCAGAAATTATCCCTTTATAATTACACTCAGGTGCCATCTTACCGTATTCCATAACATTAAATTAAACCTACAACACAGAAGTAACATATAGAATACACAAAGCATACTAAAAAGATACGGATATAGCAGGCTTAACACAGCTAGAGAATTCCTGGGAACTGTCTAGAACCGTGGGAGTTTGGAATGAACCCTGAGAAGCATTGATAATTCTGTGCAACTGAGAGTTGTGGTGAAGGAAGCCCACAAGCAGCATTTGCTTGGTGCAGCTGAGAAAAGCCAGTGGCAATGCCACTTAGTGAATGCAGCTGTCTGTGAAAGGGCTGGTCTTGTGCCCATGAGAAGGTGCCAAAGGGCAGTCTAAGTATCCAGGGGAAAGCAGTCACAGTAACGGAGAGTGAACTACTAGGATCTGGATCAGTCATAACAGTTCATGATGGAGCAGTTTCTGAGGGAGTTCTGCAGGTAGATCTTCAGAAGTGAAGAATTGAAATCCCATGTAAAAAAGATAAAGTTTTAATGAGGTTTGCTGGCCTACAGAAACTAGCATCTGAGAAGTTGCTGACAAATCAGTGGGATCTGCATTTTCTATTTGATATGCTCTGTGAAGGTGTTTGTCCACAGTTTGTCTATTACCTCTATTTACCACCTGTTAATTCTGGATGTCAGAATATAAATTTGTATATTGCGGATTGTATTACTGTTATAATTTTGTATAGTAAAGTTTATTTTGTTGTTTCAAACTGTGGAATATTGTGGCATCTTTCTCTGAGTAAGTGGGGGAGGTAATGGCCTAGTGGTATTATCGTTGGACTGTCAATCCAGGGACCACGATAACATTCTGGGTTTGAATCCCACCATGGCTGATGGTGGAATTTGAATTCAATAAAAAATGCCTGGAATTGAGAATCTAGTGATAACCATGAATCTGTTGCCAATGATCAGAAAAACCCATCCAGTTCACTAATGTCCTTTAGGGAAGGAAACTGCCATCTTCACCTGGTCTGGCCTACATGTGACTCCAGACCCACAGCAATGTAGTTGACTCTTGACTGCCCTCTGGGCAACTCTGATGGGTAATAAATGCTGCCTAAAAGCAACGCCCTCATCCCGTGAATGAATAAAACAAAAAAACCTGTAATCTAAAACTTCGTCCACTTTATACGAAAGGTCACTGGTCCCTAGACAGACTGTAACATAAATATGGTGGTCCCATCAGGGATCATAACAAATCACACTCTTTGGACTTGAGCACAAAAATCTGGAGTGACAGTTGGGTACAGTGGGAGCATGACACTATGGGAGGTAGCATTTATCAGTTTAGACATTTAACAGAGGTCGAGCACCTTCTCAGGTGTATGTAAGAAATTCCATGCCATTATCTTGAAGAACAGCAGAGGAGTTTTCTCTGGTTTCTTGACCAATATTTACTCCTCAACCAACACCACTAAAATGGATCATCCGATTATTGCTATTTCAAGGCTTTGCTGTGAAAGAAACTCACCACCGTACACTCTATTGTTGCAAGTTATTTGGGAATATCTCTTTGCACATTTACGAATTGGCTTTTGCTGAGACATCCTTAAAGCAGAGCCTGTGATTTGAGTTCATTGAAGAAATAAAGGAAGAAACCATTGAATTTCACTAATGTCCTTTAGGGAAGGAAACTGCCATCCTTACCTGGTCTGGCCTACATGTGATTCCAGACCCACAGCAATGTGGTTGACTCTGAACTGTCCTCTGGGCAATTAGGGATGGGCAATAAATGCTGCCTAGCCAACAACACCCTCATCCTGTTAATGAATAAAGAAAAAAAATTTACAGAGTGTCTTTCATAATCTCATGGCATCTCAACTCACTTAGAGACAGAATCATACAGCACGGAAACAGACTCTTCAGTGCAACTCATCCATGCTAATTATGTGAACTAGTCCCACTTGCCTGCATTTGGCCCATATCCCTTGAAACTCTTCCGATTCAAGTACCTGTCTAAATGTCTTTTAAATGTTGTAATTGTACCAGCCTCCACCACTTCCTCTGACAGCTCACTGATGATTAGCTCATTCCATACACGCACCACCCTCTGTGTGAAAAAGTTGTCCCTTAGGTCCCTTTTGAATCTTTCCTCTCTCACCTTAAACCTATGCTCTCTAGTTTTGAACTCCCCTACCCTAGACGCAATATTATCCACAACACTTGGACCAAATTAATTTTGCATAGCCACAGTTCATAATTTCAACGTGAGGTTCTAAAAACATTGGAGCTGAACAATCTTAGTAAAATGCTACAAGCAAATTCCTGCAGATGCTGGAATCTATATTGAAAACAAAAAAATGCTGGAAATCACAGGTTTTCAGGCAGCGTCCTGGAGAGAGAGCAAGCTAACATCTCGAGTTTAGATGACTCTTCATCAGAGCTGATGAAGAGCAGATCAGATCATTAAAATTTCGTTCATAGAATCCTACAGTGTGGAAACAGGCTCTTTGGCCCAACAAGTCCACACCGACCCTCAGAGCATCCCACCCAGATCCATCCCCCTAATCTACACATCCCTGAGCACTATGGGCAATTTAGTATGGTCAATCCACCTAGCCTGCACATCTTTGGACTGTGGGAGGAAACTGGAGCACCCAGAGGAAACCCACACAGACACGGGAAGAATGTGCAAACTCCACACAGACAGTCGCCTGAGGGTGGAATTGAACCTGGGTCCGTGGCACTGTGAGGCAGCAGTGCTAACCACTGAGCTACCGTGCTGCCCAAATGTGCTGGAATGATATCAACCAGTGAACAGTTTTCCCACTAATTTCTACTGACTTCAGTTTTGCCAGATGTCCTTGACGCCACACAGCTCAGAGTTTAGATCAAATGTCCATATGTGGACCAAGACTGTGATGAGATCAGATGCTGAGTTGGTCTGGAAGAAGCTAACCTGAACCACTATCTGTGAACAGGTTATTGATGTATAAATGCTGTTTGATAGCATTATCAACTATGCCATCCATCACCTCACTGATGATTAGGAGTAGAACAGTGGAGTAAGCAGGACAAGCAGTAATAAAACAGGACATTGCTGGTGGTTATGTTAGCACTTTGAGTTAGAGGAGAACAAAAGCAAACTAGGTTAGTTTCATGCAGCTCTCTTTCTGTTTGTATTTCTCAAGTTCTGCGTGGAGTTGGTATTTAAACATACACTTTCAGCTGATGTGAGCGTTTCTTGTCTATTCTTTGTTGCTCTGAGACTGAGTGGCTTTCTAGGTCATTTCAGAGGGTAGTTAAGAGTCAGTCACATTGCTGTGGGTCTGGATTCACCCACAAATTCTAAAAGAGTGATTAAAAAAAGGAGGAGGGCTGATTAAGAACCCAAAAAGGGAATTAATACATGGAGGCTATAGAGATGGCTGAAGTATTGTATGAATACTTTGCATCTGTCTTTACTGAGCATGCTGATGGTGACAGAGGAGGGGATTCAGTCATGAAAAGGGTTCAAAATCAATAAGAATGAATCATTGGATAAACTCTGTAATTAAAGTCAACAAGGCACAAGGACTGGATGAGATGCATCCACAGATATTGAAGGAAGTGAGACTGGATATTGGCCATAATCAGTCTGTCTTCCCTGGACTTGGGGCAGATGCAAACATCACAGGAAGAGAACTGCGAACATTATGCCTTGTTTAGAAAAGGTTGTAAGGCTGAATCCAGCAATTACAAACCAGTAAGTTTAACTTGAGTAATTGGAAAGCTTCTAGAAACAATTATTTGGAATTAAATTGGTCTTGACATGGAAAAAGAAGATATGATTAGGAGACCCACCATGAGAGTAGTCTAGAAATCTTAAAAGGTATGGATAAGTTGATGGCATGGGCAGATAGGTGGCAGATGAAGCTCAATGCAGAGAAGTGTAAGGTGATGAAGTTTGGTTTGAAGAACACGAGAAGTATAAATCAAGAGGTACAATTCTTAAGGAGCAGAGTGTATATACTTGCATACATATATGTGCATTCAACATTGTACATGGCAGTCCAGCTGGAGAGAGCAGTTAATAAAGCAAAGAGTATGCCTGGACTTTGTTTTGGAGCCACAGAGTACAAGAGCCTGAAGGTTATGCTGAACTTTTATAAGACACTTGTTAAGTCTCAGCTGGATTATTATGTGCAGCTCTAGGCACCACATTACCGGAAGGATGTGAATGTGTTGGAGAGAATACAGAAGTGATTTGCCTGGAAATGTGGTAGAAGCAATTTGAATTGAGGCATTCAGGAAGGCATATGGTGAGTATATGAATAGAAACAATGGGCAGAGTTATGGAGAAAAGGCAGGAGAAAGGCTCTAACTCACACTGCTTATTGAGAGAGATTTAAAAAAGGCATGTGGGGCAAATTTTGTACACAGAGGGTGTTTTGTGTGTGGAATGAATTTCCTGAGGAAGTGGTGGATGTGGGTACAATTACAAAGAATAAAAGACATTTGGCTAAGTACATGAATAGGAAAGATTTGGAGGGATATGGGCCAGGAGCAGGCAAGTGGGACTAGTTTAGTTGGGATAATGTTTGGAACGGACTGTTTGGACCGAAGGGTCTGTTTTCATGCTGAATGACTATATGAGAGCTAGTGCAGACGTGTTGGAATACTTCTGTGATCCTTCCCTGTTTGATAGTGCAGAAGGTGCAGATAGTGTTCTGTACCTGTGTGTTGGGCACTGGTCATTGTAAAAAGAGATGTAAAAGCAAAGGTGCCTTATTCTTACTAGACTGTAAAGCTGCTTCCTTGTTAGAGAGAGGCAACTGGTGGTGGTTTAACCCAAGGGTCACCACACCTCAGGCCAGGGGAGAGGTTGAGAAGGAGATGGTGCAGGAATTGATCTTACACTGTTGGTGTTACTCTGAATCGCAAATCGTCTGATGCTTGCATTATCAATCCCAGTTAATATAACATATCTCAAAAGGTCACACTAATTGTGAATAAAGTCAGAATTATGGATGTGTGGAGCAAACACGTACTAAAGATATTACCACTGTACAATTTCTTTACATAACAACGGTAGATGAAATAGAGTTAAGGATGAAAACTGAAAGAAATGCAATCAGTAAAGTCACTGGTAACGTTAACTTGATATCATGCAACTCTGCTCAACTATTTCAGGGTCAATGAAACATTTCACATTTCTCTTCCGGAAACTTTAGCTTTTGGCTATTGCCTCGTGTCAACTGAGTTGGAGGAGAGACCCAGTGACAGGACAAACCATGAATAGGTCATTGGAATGAACAGTGGCTTTTTCCTTTCTATAACAGCACATAACACTAGTATGTCACCATGCCCAATAAGGAACGTCAAGCTAATATCACAAAGCTTCTATCTTAAAATTATCTTGCAATCTTATTCGGTTTGATTGGATTGAGAGCCAGCCAGCTATCAGTGAAAGGTGACTGTACTGGAGAAAGCAGCAAATTTAAGTTTCAGTGAGCTGTTTGCATGCCCAACATTAATGACTCATTGCTGATTGATCCATACTTTACTGTGTGAGCTTGATGTAGAAGTATCTTTTTATACATTGTACAAAATTGCAAATTAAGGATTCAGGCAGTCTACAGGAAGATTAAGTACATTGTGGCTGAGAGCAACTCCATTGACCTATTAAACAGCATTTACACCTTCTGAGGGGTCCTCATGGTGATGAAGTGAAAACATTTGCCTGCCCCCCCCTCCCACCTCAAGCCGCACCCCCATCTCCTACCTACTAACCTCATCCCGCCCCCTTGACCTGTCCGTCCTCCCTGGACTGACCTATCCCCTCCCTAACTCCCTACCTACACTCACCTTTACTGGCCCCATCCCCGCCTCTTCGACCTGTTTGTTTCCTCTCCACCTATCCTCTTCTCTATCCATCTTCTATCCACCTCCCACTCTCTCCCTATTTATTTCAGAACCCCCTTCCCCTCTCCCTTTTCTGATGAAGGGTCTAGGCCCGAAACGTCAGCCTTTCTGCTCCTATGATGCTGCTTGGCTTGCTGTGTTCATCCAGCTGTGCACCTTGTTGTCTCGGATTCTCCAGCATCTGCAGTTCCTACTATCTCTAAGGGTAACATTACCAGAGGTACGTAGGAGGAGGAGGTTGCCATTCAGCCTGACAGACCTGTTCTATCATTCAGTTCAGTTCATGCTGAACTGTTTCTTAACTGCAAATAGCAGAAATTGATGGAAAAGCTCAGCAGGTCTGCAGCCTCTGTGGAGAGAAATCAGGAACATTTTGGGTCAAGTGACCCTTCCTCAGAACTGATTGTAGCTAGGAAAATGTTGGTTTTTGTGATGGGTGGGGGGTGGGGAAAAGGATTAACAATAGGTGGAGATAAAGCCCAATGAGAGGGAAGAACAGTTGGACAGAAAAAGGAGTGGATAACAATCTGGCTAGGAGGATGAATAGCTGTTAATGGGGACTGTTAGTGGCTAACAATGGTTGTGTGTAATAGCAGACTATGTGATAACAAGACCTGATGTGTGGGGGTTAGGATAAGAACATGGGAGAGTTTAAGCCCTAAAATTATCGAACTTGATATTGAGTCCAGATGGCTGCAGGGTCCCCAAGCAGAAAATGAGGTGTTGCTCTTCCAGCTTGCACTGAGCTTCGCTAGAGAACTGCAGGAAGCCTGAGACAGAGATGTTAGACTGGGAACAGGATGGTGTATTAAAGTGGCAAGGAACTAGAAGCTCAAGGCCTGTCTGCTAAAAAGGAAGACAGTCTATCATCCCATGGGATATGGTGTATAATTGGTTAAATCACTCAGAACAAGACATTGTTGTATTTGAGAGGATTCCAATTTTACCTGTATCAATCACCAGGTTCAACTCTGGTCGTAAATCACTCGACACAAAATTCTGCAGCTAAGTACTTATACAGATTTTTGGAAGGGAATTTACAATATGTGAAATATTTGACTAATAAACACGCATCAAATAATCCAGTTTTAACTACCTGAAGTAACCATATTACTTCACTTTATCGTTTCATTGCCACATGACTCAGGTTATGGTTTATACCTTTGACAATTCTACAATCTGCAAGAATTACCTTTCATCTACAACTTGCAGTGCGAGATCTGGGAAAAGCCAAGGGGACAGAATTAATGAAGACTTTTTTCACATGGCTGCGAGAATGTACCAGTCATGTTCAAACAGGTGAGAAAAGGAATACCTGCATTTATATAGAGCCTTTCACAGTCCCAAGAACCTCCCCAAGTGCTTTACAGCAATGAAATTTTTTTTCTGAAGTGTAGTCACTGTTAGAATATAGGAAACTGGGGGAGCTCATCTGTGTACTGCAAGATACCAAAAAAACAGCATTGTGATGATGGCCAAATACTCCACTTTTATGAAGTTGTTTGAGGGATAAACATTGACCAGTAAGATTCTTCCACTTTATGATTGACCAAATCCTTGTTCCACTATAACAAGAATGTTTGTCCATTTAGATAATTTTGTCTATATTTTCATGTTCAAACAGTGTAGAGTTATGGCAAGTGAAATGCAAATGTTGCAATTTGCAGCACTTTCAAAGTCATTGTAGCCCTTTGGTTAGCAATTGTAACAGTGTTTGTTGTTGTAGCGGTTGTTTGGTTTATGAATGATTTACCTTCATTTCCCTTTTAGTTTCAGGCAGGATGTGTGTGTCTTGTTTAAGGAAAGCTCTAAATCCCATTGTAATTCCGTCACTGTGCTTTCATTGATTAAACTGCAATTAAGCTTTCGAATATGTGTGATGTTGAACAGTAATTCCTCGCAGTTGGGCTCCTGAAAAGTCAATTTGAGATGAAACAGCATGGAGTCAGATTGTCCCATTGTAAGCTTTTGGCGAAAACTTCACATTGAAATAACACTAACTTCTGTAAGTTTAAATACTGTGCTTTGCTAAATTTCTAATTATGCATTCATAATAAAAATCACTTTTAAAATGAAATAGATTCAAACACATTTTATAAATGCAACTCTTTCTACTAATAAATTACAGTCGAAGATTTGGAAGAATGTCAAGGGAACAGAATTGATAAAGAACTTGCACTCTCTCACCTTATTTCTGCTCACTGCCTCTTCCACTCTCCTCTTTCTGTCTCACCTTTGGACTCACTATTGATACACTCCCCAAACCGTTTTTTTTGCTTTATTCATTCATGGGATGAGGGTGTCGCTGACCAGGAAGCATTTATTGCCCACCCCTAATTGCCTAGAGAGCAGTTAAGCATCAACCACATTGCTGTGGGTCCGGAGTCACATGTAGGTCAGACCAGGTAAGGATTTCCTTCCCTAAAGGACATCAGTGAACCAGATGGGTTTTTCCAACAATCAACGATGGATTCATGGTCATCATTAGACTGTTAATTCCAGATATTTATTGAATTTATTTTTATTGACTTTTTGGAGAGGGTGCTCTGAAACAGGGCACACACTGGCCACAAAACAACGTTAATGTGAATGCTGGCCCTCATTAAATTGCCCAAGTTAAACTGAAACCAAGCAAATTAAAGTGAGACCACGCTTGTTCTTGAATATATATTTCAGA
Source organism: Rhincodon typus (assembly GCF_021869965.1). NCBI lineage: Eukaryota > Metazoa > Chordata > Chondrichthyes > Orectolobiformes > Rhincodontidae > Rhincodon > Rhincodon typus. The sequence goes on along the minus strand of NC_063365.1, from coordinate 8,490,582 downwards.
AGAGAAAGCCTGCTCATTTATATTCACCTCCCCCAAAACAGATTCATTCATTGTAGTTACCTTGAGTGGCTAAGCCTTCTCCTCATTACATTGTGCTGGAGGGGGAGCAGAGGAGATTCTCCAGGACATTGCCTGGGATGGAGCACTTTGGCCATGAAGAGGGACTGGATAAGATCGGGTTGTTTTCTTTGGGCAGAGAAGCTTGAGGTGTATAAGATTGCAAGAGTCATGGGCAGAGTGGATAGGAAGAGCTGTTTGCTTCAGTTGAAGGATTAATAACAAGGCGGCATCATTTTAAGATGGAATGTGGGAGGTTTAGAGATTAAAGGAAAACATTTTTCACATGGAGGGTGGTGGGAAGCTGGAATGCACTGCATGGCAGTGTAGTTGATGTGGGTAACATCACAAACATTAAAGCGTGAACTGTCATAAAATTAAAAGCTGTGGGTGTAGTGCTGGAAGGTAGGACTAATGTAGATTTACTGTAGTTCTGATGTACGAGTGCAATGAGACCTGGGTGTCATGGTGGAACAGTCGCTGAAGGTTGGCATAGAGGTGCAGCAGGCAGTGAGGAAAGCTAATGGCATGCTGGCCTTTGTAGCGAGAAGGTTTGAGTATAGGAGTAGGTATATCTTGCTGCAATTATACAGGGCCTTGGGGAGGCCACACCTTGAGTATTGTGTGCAGTTTTGGTCTCTTAGCTTGAGGAAGGACATTCTTACTATCAAGGGTGGCCGGCGAAGGTTCACCAGACTGATTCCCGGGATGGCAGCACTCACATATGAGGAAAGGCTGGACCAACTGGGCTTGTACTCACTGGAATTTAGAAGAATCTCATAGAAACAGAGCAAATCCTGATGGGACTGGACAGACAAGATGCGGGAAGAATGTTCCTGATGTTGGGGAACTCCAGAGCTAGTTGTCACAGTCTAAGAATAAGGGGTAAGCCATAGGATCCCTACAGTGTGGAAACAGGCCAACCAGCCCATAACAACACATGCCCATACCCTTCGCTGTAACCCTGCATTTCCCATGGCTAACCCACCTAACCTATACATCCCTGAACACTATGGGTAATTTACCATGGCCAATCCACCCTAACCTGCATATCTTTGGACTGTGGGAGGAAACCAGAGTACCTGGTGGAAACCCACGCAGACACGGGGAGAATGTGCAAACTCCACACAGACAGTCACCCGAGGGTGGAATTGAACTCAGGTCACTGGTGCTGTGAGGCAGCAGTGCTAACCACTGAGCCACCGTGCCGCCCTGAGATGAAGACTGAGAGGACTGTGATGAGGAAGAATTTCTTCCCTAAACAGTTGTGATCCTGTGGAATTCTCTCCCACAGAAAGCTGTTGGGGCCAGTTCATGTGATATATTCAAAAGGGAGCTGGACATGGCCCTTGCAGCTAAAGGGATCAAGGGATTTGGAGAGAAAGCAGGAATGGGATACTGAAATTGCATGATCAGCCATGATCAAATTGAATGGTGGTGCAGGCTTGAAGGGCAGAATGTCCTACACCTGCACTTATTTTCTCTTTCTATGTACAGTCTTGCTAGGCCAAATGGCCTCTTCTGTACTGTATGATTCTGTGATTCAGTGATTCAGTCAATGGATTTAACCATTTCCCTTCAAGTTAACATGGGTTAAAGCCCTACATATTTTAAAATCAGCAGAAAGAAATGAGTTTAATAAAGCATTGTACACACACCAAGGTCTCTCCTGTGATACTCTGAGGTACACTACTTTGCTATTTTGTAAGGACAACATATACCCGATAACATGCAAAATTTAAAACTAAATTAATATTTGCCAAACGTTCACTGTCCTCTTCATGTATAATTGTGCTAATTGACTGAGCCACCAATTGTCAGCTCAGTATTGCCTATTTCAAACCAAGTCAGAGGTCACACATCACCAGGTTATAGCCCAATAGGTTTAAGTGAACTCACAAGCTTTCCTAGCGCTGCTCCTTCATCAGATGAAGTCTGACTTCACCTGACAAAGGAGCAACACTCCAAAAACTTGTGATTTCAAATAAATCTGCCAGATTATAACCTGGTGTCATGGACTTCTGACTTTGTCCACCCCAGTCCAGCACCAGCACCTCCACGTCATATTTCAAACCAAAGTAGTTCAAACTCTCAGTGTTATTCCTAGTGGTGACCAGTGGGTGGCACTGGAGGCAAGGTTTTGATATCATTGGTAAGAGATCTGAGGAGCGGCTCTCTGGAACCTACCGCCCAGTTTGTTCATTTATCTGCACCCAATCTCTCAGAGCCCAGAGATGGTGGGACTCCTGTCTGATCAACAGTGTGACTCATCATTGACCCTAGATGCTGCATCCTCCTCAGCTGGTGCGGCTATTCCAGAAACAAAACAAAAAATAATAAAGAGAAGAATGAAAAATGCAGAAGAAAAGGTTTGGGAGAGCTAGGCTTGTATTCATTGGAGTTTAAAGCAGTACAAGGCAACTTGATTGAATCCTGAGGGGGACTAGACATGGTCAGTGTGAAGTAAATGCTTTCTCTATGGGAGAATCTAGAAGGAGGAGGTTACTGTTTTTAAAAAAAGTCACCCATTTAATTTGATTTGGTTTATTATTGTCACATGCACAGTGAAAAGTTTTGCTTTACGTGCAGTACAGGCAGATCATACCATAAAAAGTGCAAAAGGGTAATAGAACAGAGCGAAGAATACAATGTTATGGCCATAGAGAAGGTGCACAGAGATCGAGATCAACATTTAAATTTAACATTTGAGAGAAACATTCAGAAGTCTCACAACAGTGGGAAAGAAGCTGTTCTTGAATCCGTTGGTACATGTGCTTAAGCTTTTGTATCTTCTGCTCAATGGAAGAGACCTCAATAAAGAGCTATCATTATTTGGCACCATCTTGAATGTGATGAGGTGAAATCTTTCCTCGCAAATGGACGTCAGTCATTAGAACTGTCTTTCTAAAAAGCAGAATCTATGAATATTTTTAAGGCAGAGGTGGATAAATTCTTGGTAAGCAAGTGGTGAAAGGTTACCAGGGGTTGGTGATTTAGTGGATCTGAAGTTAAGAATTAGATCAGCCATTTATTTATTCGGTGACTTAGTCCTGCTCCCTGTTTGCTTTTTTTAAATTCATTCGTGGGATGAGGATGTCGCTGACCAAGCAGCATTTATTCCCTTTCCAATTTTCCTGAGGGCAATTGAGGGTCAGCCACATTGCTGTGGGTCTGGAGTCACATGTATACCAGACCAGGTAAGGATGCCAGTTTCCTTCCCTAAAGGACATTAATGACCCAGATTGGTTTTTCCGACAATCAACAATGGGTCCATGGTCGTCATTAGATTCTTAATTCCGGATTTTTTATTGAATCCAAATTCCACCATCTGCCGTGGTGGGATTTGAACTTGGTCCCCAGAACGTTATCTGGGTCTCTGGATTAACAGTCCAACGATAATACTGCTAGGTCCATTGCCTCCCCCATGAGAACACTTTGGGAAATTATAAATAATGGGACACAGATTTGGGTCAAATGCCTGTTTTTGCAATGAGAACACATTGATATTGGGCAGAGACAGTGAACAGCTAACATCCCCATAAAAGTGGAACCACTGTTGGAACAAGGAAACATAATGAGACATGGGTTACTTTTACAAAGTGGAGATCCGGTGACATTTGTTGTAGTTCTGAGACAACTGTTCTGGGTTCAATCTCTATCTCAGAATTTAACAACCAGGGAGATCATAGAATCAGAAAATCCCTACAGTGTGGAAGCAGGTCACTTGGCCCATCGAGCCCACACTGACCTTCCGAAGAGCATTCCACTCCCCTGTCCTATCCCTGTACCCCTGCATTTCCCATGGCTAATCCTCCTAGCCCAGAGATAGTAAGAACTGCGGATGCTGGGGTCAGAGATAACGCAGTGTGGAGCTGGAGGAGCACCTAGCCTGCACTTCCCTGGGCACTGTGGGCACTCTAGCACGGCCAATCCACCTAACTTGCACATCTTTGGTCTGTGGGAGGAAACCGGAGCACCCAGTGGAAACCCTCGCAGACTCTTGGAGAATGTGCAAACTCCACACAGATAGTCACCCGAGGGTGGAATCGAGCCCGAGTCCCTGGTGCTATGAGGCAGCAGCACTAACTGTAAGATGTGCTGTAATATGATCAAACAGGTTGATTATCAATCTGTAAATCCTACTGACACACCGATGGAAGGCAGTAAGAATGGGAGAGTTTCCTGCTCCTAGCAGAAACCTCTGATAGCTGTTATACATCAGTGTCTTCATGTTTAAAGACTCTGCATGTAGGAACTTGCTTTCAGTGAGCATTGTCCTCGATCTAAAGGGACTATCTCACACACACGTGCACACACACTGTTTTACAAAAAGGGATTACCATCAATATGAAGGATTACGAAAAGGTGAATTTACCACACGCTTCTATCTGAAATGATAGAAACCCTACAGTGCAGGTAGAAGCCACTGGCCCATTGCGTCTGCACTGACCCTCTGAAGGACATCCCACTCTGTCCCTGTAAACCACCATTTACTACAATTAACCCACCCAGCCTGCACATACCTGGACACTACTGGGCAATTCAGCATGGCCAATCCACCTAACCGCATTTCTTTGGACTATGGGAGAAAACTGGAGTTCCTTACAGACACGGGGGAAATGTACAAACTCCACACAGATCTTCACCCGAGGCTGGCTTTGTACCTGGGTCCCTGGCACTGTGAGGGAGCAGTACTAACTACTGGGCCATTGTGCCATCCCCTTACTTCCACATGTTCCTATTGCTAGAATCATAGAATCCTTACGGTGCAGATCAAGGCCCAGGATGTGAAATCAGTAATAAGAAAGCACCAATTTCAAATACAAGTGGGATAAGTGAGAAGAAGGTTAAGAATTTTTAACTGTGGAATGTATTGTGACAGTAAAAGGTTGGGCTCAAAGCTGCTGCACCTTTTAAGGAAGGTTTGGGTCTGCATTTGTACCAGAGGAAGCTGTAAGGTTGTGGGGAGAGCAGAAAATATTCTTGTGCTGCTCTCGTAAAGAACTGACAAAGACACAAAAGGATAAATGACTTCCTTCTGCAAACTTTGCCAGGCTTTTACATCTCATTTCTCTTTGTCCTCAATTATTATGAGACCACAAAACAACTTCCTACATGTTGAAGAATTCTCTCAGGACATCCCAGGATGAAATCTGACTGATAATTCATCCAATTGATTTATCTGTGCTCCTTCCTGTTCAGTCACTTGAATTGTTCTTCCAAAGAATTTCCTAAAAATGCCACTGTGGGTTTCTTGACTTTATTTGGTAGAAGCATTGCAATTCCCAGTGCTTGGGTCAATGTAGAAACTGTACAGCTCACCTTAATGCTTCACTCCATCCATTTGCTTCAGAGAAGTACAGATTTTCTTTCAGTCACGTCCTGAAGTTTGTGCTACTTCTTTCTGAGTTCCAGCCAATATTGTTTGGATGCTAGTTGAAGAAAAAGAGACCTGAATAGATTTGTGTTGCCATAATAATAGCTGAGATATCCCTGTTAGAATTCTAGCTTTTGCCAAGCACCCCTTTAGTTAGGGAGACAGAAAATTGACATATTTCCACTAACTGGCCCATGTCTCTTATGATCCAACCTTTTGCTTGTTGTGTCCATTTTAGGAAAGCAGGTGGGAATTATTTCTTTATCATAGGGTTAAAAACCAGAAACCCATGTGTGTTGAGCATTTTCAATCCCATCTATTCTGATACTCAGAAACTAACACATTTTTCGGGCCAAACTCTGCGGAGGAATTTATTGATGACAATTTAGGATTCTACAGAATTGGAGGAATACAGTAATAATTCATGATGACTTGAAAAGCACTTTAGACTGCCTTGAGAATGAACAGTCAAACATATTTCAGAAACTTTCACCTGTGCATTTGATTATCGTGAAGTGGATGGTGAGCAAGAGGATGGTGAATCTGTGGAACTGATTCCACAGAAGGCTGTGGAGGCCAAGGCATTGAGTGTATTTAAGACAGAGATAGATAGGCTCTAGAATGGTAAAGGGATCAAGATGACGGGAAGAAGGCAGGAGAATGGGGCTGAGAAACATATCAGCTATGATTAAAAGATGGAGCAGGTTCAATGCGCTGAATAGGCTAATTCTGTTCCTGTGTCTTATGGATGCGTATAATAATGTTTACAGCCAAAAATAGATGGAGGAAAGTCGATTTGCAAATAATGAGCTGGAGGATAGAGCTAACAATTAGGATATCAGACAGGTTGTAAACCCTCAGATCTAAGTAGTTCTTTCAAATGCCAGAGGCAATCAGGCCATTAATCAATTCTATCATTCAGTCTTGCTGGATGTACCAGGTTGATTGGCTTTGACACCTGTCTTGTATGTGAAATGACTTTGTTCCAAAAATTCTCCTGGAATACAGAAGAGGCAACTGCAATTTTCCACTCAATTAACATTTCAAGGAGAAGAGGATTTGCAGTCAAGTACTGTCTGTTTATCTCAAAATGTTTCATTTGGAGCTCAGTGTTGTAAGTTTAGCTTCGCATTGCAGTGTAATTCTCCCCAGACAATTGTGTTTTCTCCATCAAGGTCATAAAGCATCTATGTACTTACAGTGCAACTGCTTGGTGAGACAATAAGGCCATAAGAAATAGGAACAGGAAGAGGCCACTCAGCCCCTCGAGCCACCTCTGCCATTCAATACGATTATGGCTGATCTGGCTTTCCTCATGTCCACTTTCTAGCCTTTTCCCTGTAACTCTTGATTCTCTTACTGATAAAGAATCTATCTCAGTCTTAAATATGCATAAGGACTCTGCCCCTATGGCACTCTGTGTTCCAAAGACTCACAACCCTCTGAGAGAAGAAAGTCCTCCTCATCTCAGTCTTAAATTGATATTCCTTTATTCTGAGACCATACCCCCAGTCCCAAACACTCCCACGAGGGGGAGCATTCTCTCAGCATTTACCTTGTCAGGCCCCTTAAGAATCCTATATGTCTCAATGAGATCACGTCTCATTCTTCTAAACTCCAGTGAGTAGAGTTCCAACCTGTTTAGTCTTTGCTCAAAAGACAATTCCTCCATACCAGGGATCATCCAAGTGAACCTTCTTTGAACTGCTCCCAATGAAATATCTTTCCTTAGATAGAGGACCAAAACTGTTCACTGTATTCCAAATGTGGTCTCACCAGCACCTTGTACAGGTGCAGTAAGCCTTCTCTACTCATATACTCCTACCCATTTGAAATAAGGACCAGCAATCCATTAGTGTTTCTGATTACCTGCTGCTTTCTGTGTTCTGTGCAAAATTCCACCCAGGTCCCTTTGTATTACATCTTTCTCTTTTTTTTCTCCATTTAAACAATACATAATATATAATAGTAGTACAGAACTTGAATATTCCTGAGAAGCAAGACATATTATTGAAGCTTTTTGTTCTGTTCTCATCAGGACAAATACAAGAATGCCAAATTTTAAACAATTGCAACCTATTTATGCTACAGGTGGAAAGGGTGCTGATTCATTGGCAAGTCTGTTCTGATTGGCTGAGGTTTTGCTCTGGAGAAAGCTATGGGGAGCTACAGACTCCCTAAGCTCCTGGGTAATTCACAAAAGGCACAAGGTTTGAACATATTTGGAAGGAAATTTGGAAGGAAAGGGCAGGAAAGTGGATATGAAGAATGTCGGATCAAACATGAACCTATTGAATGGCACAGCAGGCTTGAGGGCTGAATGGCCTTCTCCTGTTCCTATTTGCCATGGTCTTATATTACTTTTGTTTGTAGAAAACGAGTTCTGAGGTATTGATGTATGTCATTTCCAGAAAGAGTGAACGAGCCACCTTGCAAGCTCGACTGATTATGTTGAGTTAGCTGTTCGCTATTAGCACATTCAGGATTGTTTAGGAAGTGCTGTACTATCTCCTCCAGTAGAGGACATTTTGTATTGGATTTTGCAGGCGTGAGCTGATTGAGTATCATCTGTATTCTGCCCATTATTATGAAGGTTCCATTAGATTTAATCAGCCTAATGCCTGGATATAGACCCAGCATGCCTAGCATTGCACTGGCCCTGAAATCCATACATGGCATTGCTAAATTATATGGTAGGCAGTACATATTTGTTGGTTAATGGCAGCACCCTTCAGTATTCTTTCCCCCTTCAGTATAAATTGTTGTGTGTGTTTGAAATTTGGCATTCTTGCATTTGTCCTGTTGAGTGCAAGACAGATAAGTTGTGACAACATGTCTATCTTTTGAGCAATATCGACTACATGGAGTTCAATTTTACAGTACACTGTGTATATTATAATCGTATTACCTGAGTGCTAAGTCGAGAGTTGAAGTGAGGAAAAGGTGAAAGGATTACTGGAGTCTCTTGCCTGGAAAATAATGTTTGAAGGCTGATTCCATGCCCCCCCCCACACCCTTTGATTTGTGGAGCTGCCAGTATCAGAGGCAGTACTGCATTGATAATTATGTGTTTGACTCTCTACAATAGATAGATAGAATCCCTACAGTGTGGATGCAGGTCATTCAACCCATCAAGTCTACACAATCCTCCAACGTGCATTCCCCCCAGTCCAGCCCACTACTCTATAATCCTGCATTTCCCATGGCTAATCTACCTAATTTACACATTCCTGGACACTATGGGCAATTTAGCATGGCCGATCCGCCCTAACCTGCACATCTTTGGACTGTGGGAAGAAACCGGAGCACCCACAGGAAACCCACACAGACACAGGGAGAACGTGCAAACTCCACACAGATAGGTGCCTGAGGCTGGAATTGAACTGGAGTCCCTGCCGCTGTGAGGCAGCAGTGCTAACCACTGAACCTCCATGCCACCCTCACATATTGGTCACATTTACCATGAAACTTTTCTCCAGGATTTCAATGAGCATTGCTCACAATCAGAACTGCGGTCCTGCTGTGGCTGATTGCGATACATACCAACTGGGTTTTTGGGAGCCGCAGTTTCTCAAGAAGCATAAGTTTAGGTGATTAATGTCTGTCTAAATGCACAGCTTTGTGGGTCAATGTAAGCTCATTAAATTGACTCATTTCCATTTTTGCCTTTCAGGAAAGCACAGGAAGGATATGCCGAGTACCCAATCAGTAATTCTCCATTATAGAAATGAGGATTGTGACTACTGGGCATCAATTCATCACCGTCCATTCATGCGGAATGCTGGTAGACTTCCTGTGTACATCGCTGGCTGTCTAGATCTCTACTCATCTGTGAGTTAGCCCTAATCAATTGTTGCGAAATTCAAAACAGCTCAGTAGGAAGAGCTATCAGTATAATGAGTTAAAATTCTACTGAAGATTTGTTCACGCAGCAGAGCGTTTTTATTTCTCTGAAGAAAAATGTTAAGCACATGAGGAAGGAATAGAAGTGTATGTTGATGGGATTAAATAGAGAGCAATGGGGACAAGAACACAAACACCAGGATAGATTTGTTACATCAAAGCATTTCTGCACTGTTAATGCTATCTAATGTTGTATAGAATGATATAGCATAGGAAGACCATTGGCCCATGAATCTGCACCAGCTCTCCTAGAGACCAGTCAAAATAGCCATACTTCCCTTCGCCAAAATGTACATTATTTTCAGAAATTGATCTTTTTTTAATCAAAGTTACAGCAAACCTTCCAGCAACACTCTTGTTCTTCCAAGGAAGTCCATCTGCCCTGTCCATCCCCCCAACTGTCAGCATGAGCTCCTCTCCTCTTTAAAAGGACTACTCCCCCATGCTGTGATATGCAGGGTCATACTGTAATAATCATCTGATTCTGCAAAGGGCTAAGAAATACTGACCAGCTCCACCTCGTAAATGTGCAAGAAAAATAGAAATGTAATGGGTTGAGGGGTGGCGATGGCCCTGTGGTATTATTGCTGGACTGTTAATCCAGAGACCCAGGTAATATTCTGGGGTCCCAGGTGTGAACCCTGCCATGGTAGATGGTAGAATTTGAATTCGATAAATGTCTGGAATTAAGAGTCTAATGATGACCATGAATCCATTGTTGATTGTCAGGAAAACCCCATCTGGTTCATTAATGTCCTTTAAGGAAGGAAACTGCCATTCTTACCTGATCTGGCCTACATAAACAACCACAGCAATGTAGTTGACTCTTAACTGGCCCTTGGGCAATTAGGGATGGGCAATAAACGCTGGCCTGGCTGGTAACATAAATGAAATAAAAAATTCCCCCAATCCAACTTTGCAGAGTTTGCAGCAATAAGGTAATGGCCTGTGTTTTGCTATCAAAGTAAGAGCGGCTGATTCCATTATTTAGGCGCAAACTTCAACTTCAGCGAGTGACAGATGCGGTGTTTTATCTAATAATTATTGCAACTTCCACCACTTCACAGTTACCTTCACAAAATGGCGTCTGACCATTGAAAGTTAGTGCAAATGCACATTCTTTCTTCCATTCTCCGTTCTTTCCCAGCTCAACTCACCCACAAGTGTCTATGTAACCATGACGACCTCCCGAGGCCTTAACCTTAACTTGGTAGCAATGTAGCTGGGAGGGCAGCTAAATCAAAATAGCTCAAACTATAAGAGGAAGAAAAGGCCATTGTGCATATCAAATCAATTCCTTTCACAATTTGTGTCCAGTTCTCTATATCTCGGGCTGTTTCTAAACCATTCCATTGCTCTCAGTTCATAGCCATGGTCCTGCAGAGATTCGCAGAATCACTAATGGTATTATGGTGCAAAAGGAAACCATTCAGCACAACATGCCTGCATGAGTTCATTAAATGAGCTCCATTACTTAATGCCAATCTCCTGTTTTTCCCTCATACCCTTGCACATTATTTTTATCCAAATAATTGAATACCTCAGTTGAACCTGCCTCCACCTCATGTCCAGGCAGAGCATTCCATATCCTAACAACTCACTGAGTAAGAAAGCTTTTATTCACTTAACCTTTGCTTCTTTTGCAGATCACTTTCAATCTATGCTCCCTTGTTCATAGAGTCATAGAGATCTACAGATCAGAAACAGACTCTTTGGTCCATCTTATCTATACCAACCAGATATCCTAAATTAATCTAGTCCACTTTGCTAGCATTTGGTTCCCACATCCTTTTTAACCCTTCCTATTCATATACTCATCCAGATGCCTTTTAAATGTTGTAATTGTACCAGCCTTCACCACTTATCATCTGGCAGCTCATTCTGTACACGCACCACCCTCATGTGTGAAAAGGTAGCCTCTTCAGTCCCTTTTAAATCTTTCCCCTCTCACCTTAAACCAAGCCCTCTAGTTTTGGGCTCCCCTACCCCTGGGAAAAAAAGACCAAATCTATTAACGTCTTCCATGCCCCTCATGGTTTTATAAACTTCTATAAGGTCACCCCTCAGCCTCCGATGCTCCAGGGAAAATAGCCCCAGCCTATTCAGCCTCTCTCTATAGCTGAAACTCTCCAACCCTGGCAACATCCCTGTAAATCTTTTCTGCACCCTCTCAAGTATAACAACACCTTTTCTCTTCCATCTATTGTAAATTCTGTATTTCTAGGACACTGTAGATAGGTTCATTATTGGAAACGTCTTTTGATATCTTCTCTTTTAAGTGTGATACAAATGTCTCTAACATCGGAAAAGTGATCAAATGGAAGTATGATACGAACCAGGATTTTGATTTGATTTGATTTATTATTGTCACATGTACTGAGATACAGTGAAAAGTATTGTTTTTTGTGCTAACCAGTCAAATCATAGCTTACATTAGTACATCAGAGTTACAGAACAGAATGCAGAACATAGTGTTACAGCTACAGAGAAGGTGCAGAGAAAGGTGAACTCTAATGTATGAGAGGTCAGTTCATAAGTCTGAAAACAGCAGGGAAGAAGGCTGGATTGGGTCGTTTGTGACCAGTTAACCATTAATCTGATAATGTTGTTCAACAGTATTTGCATTTTTCATTCAGTACTATTCAATGGTCTGTAATTTATATCAGCTCTGTCTTAAATTCATTTTTTTTCTGACTCATGGACATAGTAAATATTGATTCATTGACACTGGTAATATTACATCTCAGCAGGAATAGGACAGGCTGAACCAAGCTGTATCCTGCACTCAAACAATAGTATGTGCACTGATGAAAATGTATTTTTCTTAACCTTTTTTTACAAAAGAGCGCCAAAGCACTTGGGAGCCAGAAAATTAAACTAACTGAATGGCAAGTTGATAAAATATACTTGGAAAGTGCTAGCTAACCACTCATTTCAGCACTAACGTGTAGGATTTTGAAAATGCCAATATATTTTTTCATAGAAGACAGAAAGTTGAGATAAGGGGGACACTTTCAGGATGGTAACCCATAACAAGTGGAGTACCAAAGGGATCAGAGCTTGGAAACAATTATTTATAAAATACATCAATAACTTGGTTGAGGAAAGTGAATGTACCATATCCAAATTTGTGGATGACACAAAAATAGGTGGAAGACACAAAGATTCTTATTGATTGATTGATTGATTGTCAAATGTACCGAAATACAGTGAAAAGCTTTGTTTACGAGCGGTACAGGCAAATCACAGCAAGCAAAGGATGTACAGATCAAAAAGACTTAGAGGCATACAAGTTACGTTGCACAGGGTGTGTACTAGGTGAGATCAATATTAGCAAGAACAGCCTTATTTGAGGCTAGACAGCCCATTCATCAGTCTGATAATGGCCAGGAAGCTGTTCCTGAACTTGCTCATTCGTGTGTTCAGGCTTCTGTATCTTCTGCCTGACAGAAGAGGTTGAAGAAGGTCATTACCAGGGTGTAATGGGTCTTTGATGATGTTGGCAGCGAGCCGTGTCAATCGAGTCCATGGTTGGAAAATTGGAGTCCGTGATGGCCTGGGCTGTGCACACCACCTTCTGTAGTTTCTTACGGTCCTGGGCAGAGCAGTTGCCATACCAGGCCGTTATGCACCCGGACAGTATGCTTTCAATGGTGCATCTGTAGAAGTTACTGAGGGACCTTATGGATGTGCCAAATTTCCTGAGCTGCCTGAGGAAGAAGTGACATTGTTGTGCCTTCTTGACTGTCACATCTACATGGGAAGTCCAGAACATGTTGTCAGTTGTTGTCACTCTGAGGAACTTGAGTTTCTTCACCCTGTCAACCTCAGTTCCAATGATGTAGATGGAGGGCGAGTTCTCCTTTCTTTCTGAAGTTGATGATCAGTTCTTTAGTTTTGCTGCGTTGAGAGATAGATTGTTTTCATTGTACCACATCACCAAGCCCTCTATCTGCCTTCTGTATTTTGACTCATCGTTGTTAGCTATCCATCCCACTACGGTGGTGTCGTCAGCGAACTTGTAGATGCTGTTCAATTGGAAATCAGCAACACAGTCATAAGTGTACAGAGGGGGCTGAGAATTCTTCCTCTGGGGGGGCTCCAGTATTGAGTGTTATTGTGAAGGAGGTGCAGTTACCTATCCTCACTGATTGCGGCCTATGGGTCAGAAAGCTGAGGATCCAATTGCAGAGGGCGCAGCCAAGACCAAGGTCACGCAGTTTTGAGATCAGTCTGGAGGTGATAATGGTGTTGAAGGTGGAGCTATAGTCATCGAGTAGGTGTCTGACGTAGGTGTCTTTGTTGTCCAGATGGTCCAGGGATGTGTGCAGGGCTAGGGATATGGCATCCTCTGAGGATCTATTACGTCGGTAGGCAAATTGTAGGGGTTCGAGGCAGGTTGGGAGACTGGTGTTGATGTGGGCCATGCCCAACCTCTTGATGCACTTCATGATTCTGCAGAGAGATATTGACAGGTTAAGTAATTAGGCAAAAACTTGGCAGATGGAATATAACATGGGAAAATGTGAGGTTATGCACTTTGGCAGGAAGAATAGAGAAGCTGAATATTATTTAAATTGGGAAAGACGACAGAAAGTTATAGAACAGAGGGATTTGAAATTTCTCATTCAGTTTACTGCTGGAATACTGTGAACAGCTTCAGTAGCAGAGGAGTTGTGAATGGTGCTGAATCAGCACCATTATGATGGACAGAGCACTATCAAGATGTGGTAGTGTTAGAAATCTTAACTACCAACTAACATGCACAAACAGCAATAGCCAAATAATCTTTTTTGCTGCAATATTGAATGTGCAACCAACCTCGGCTAGTCTGTCCGCATTTAAGTCAAGATATCCTGTCATTGGATGTAGTCCAGAGAAGGTTCACCAGGCTCATACTGGCTATGAAGGGATAGTCTTATGAGGACAAGTTGAGTAAATTGGGTCTGTACTCATTTGAATTTAGAAGAATGGATGGTGATTTTATTGAAACATACAAGATTCCTAGAGGTCTTGACAGGGTAGATGCAGAAAGGCTGTTTCCCCTTGTGGGAGAGTCCAAGCCCAGGGGACATCATCTCAGAATAAGGGGTCAATGATAGAGGAAGCGTATGTTTGGATGTGGTGCTAATCATGCAGGCTGCTTTGACTTGGATGATGTCACTCTTCTTGAGTGTTGTTGGAGCCGCTGTCATCCAGGCAAGTGGGGAGTATTCCACCACACTCCTGACATGTGCCTTGTACATGTTGGACAGGGGTTCGGAAGTTCAGCCACTCGCTGCAGTATTCCTAGCATCTGACCTGCTCTTATAGCCACTGGTGAGTCCATCTTAGTTTCTGGTCAATGGTAACCCCCCTAGGATGTCGATAGTGGGGTTTCACTGATGGTAACACAATTAAATGTCAAAGGGCAGTGGTTAGATTGTCTCTTATTGGAGATGTTCATTGCCTGGTATTTGTGTGGCAAATACTTGTGAATCAGCACCATTATGATGGACAGAGCACCATCACGACGTTGTAGTGTTAGAAATCTTAACTACCAACTAACATGCACAAACAGTAATAGCCAAATCATTTTTTTGCTGCAACATTCAATGTGCAACCAACCTAGGCCAGTGCACAGCAAGAGAACTCTCCTGTTCTTTTTCAGAACAATGCTAGGGATGTTTACAGTTAATGAGACCACAGACAGTCGTTTCCACACTTATTGTTTCCGCTGAGAAAAGCATCTCTGACAGTGTTGCACTCCTTCAGTAAGGCACTAGAGTGTCAGAATATGTTGTGTGCCTTGATCCTTTGTCTCATAGCCAAAATGAGTGATCTTCTTGAGGAAAAATGGAGTGAATTAGAAAATGCTTTAGAAACCATGTTACCTTTGCTGTGGCACCATTAACCACCGCTGTGACAGTGACAATAAAAAACCGAAAGAACTGCGGATGCTGTAAATCAGAAGAAAAAAACAGAAATTGCTGGAAAAGCTCAACAGGTGAGGCAGCACCTGTGGACAGAAATCAGAGTTAAAATTTCGGGTCCAGTTCTTCAGAACTGCCTGAAGAAGGGTCACTGAACCTGGAACGTTAACACTGCTACAGTCACTATGATAATTGCCTTCATTGCATTTAACAAAAAGAGAATTTTCTTTTACTCGCTGCATTGCAATACTAGATCAAACATTCTATTCAAAGATAAATACATAGATTTTTTTCACTTAAAACAAACTCTGTTTTATTGAAAACTAATACATTTTCTCGACTGGGTTGTAATTGTTCAGACCCACCCAGCTGTATATTTGTTATGGGATTACTGAGTGCGGGTGAAATATTAGAGATTGTGAATGTACTGGCAAAACAGGACTGAGGAGCTTAAAAACATATACCAAATTCTGCAACTCATTATTTAGCCTTCTATTTAGGTTATGCTCTTAAACACCTTGCCAAGCTTTAAAAAATGTAGAATGAAAAGGAAAATATTGAGTAGCAAATAGATGAGATGTTTTACTTGTGTGAAAAGACCCTCATAACTCATTTTTGCCTGCAGTATTCCTGAGTTATGGGCCTTTTACACTGATGAAAGATCACCTGTATTTCAGTGTTCCCTGGGGAGGCTTCCTGTATAGCTTTCCAATGAGGCTTAGTAACTTAAGTTCTTGAACTTCACTTCAGTAAATACCAGCATTGTGTATCCAGTGTTGGCTGCTACTGCGCTGAATATGGATGGATAAACTTAAGTAGGAAGCATTTCCAATGGCCTCAGTTCTGAATAGCTAACATGAGCAGTCTCAAATAAAAGAAGCTTGAACTTGGATGGGGCTTCATTTGCATCAGTTTCCCTCATGTTGCCTGCTGCTTTGTAACCCATTTCACACTGTATTCACACTACACTTACCTCACTCTCACAGCGCTTTCACTACAGTCACAGTATACACTCACTGCAGTCCCACTGCAATTCTGATTGTGTAATGGGTTAGTTATAGCTTGATTCAAAGAATAACTGTTGTGCATGAACATAAGGAGCTATATCCTGGTGGCATCAGATCATATGGAACTGGAGCTCGAGGCTTCCAGGTGTCAACCCTCATCCTCTTATCCGTATCATAGATCATAGAATCCCTACAGTGTGGAAACAGGCCCTTCGGCCCAACAAGTCCACACCGACCCTCAGAGCATCCCACCCAGACCCATCCCCCTATAACCCAGCTAAGCTACACATCCCTGAGCACTACGGGGAATTTAGCATGGCCAATCCACCCTAACCTGCATGTCTTTGGACTGTGGGAGGAAACCGGAGCACCCGGAGGAAATCCACACAGACACAGGGAGAATGTGCAAACTCCACACAGAAAGTCGCCCAAGGGTGGAATCAAACCTGGGTCCCTGGCACTGTGAGGCAGCAGTGCTAACCACTGAGCCACCATGCTGCCCCAAAAACCTGTTAACCTTCACTCATCTGAGGATTGACCTCATATTCATATAAACCAAAAGAACTGTGGATGCTGTAAATCAGAAACAAAAACAGAAATTGCTGGAAAAGCTCAGCAGGTCTGGCAGCATCTGTAGACAGAAATCAGAGTTAATGTTTCAGATCAGTTTTGAGGAAGGGTCACTGGACCTGAAACGTCAACTCTGATTGCTCTCCACAGATGCTACCAGACCTGCTGAGCTTTTCCAGCAATTTCTATTTTGTCTTTTATTAATAGACATTACACACACACAGCACTTTCACTGCGCTCACAGCCTAATCACACTGAAATCTTCCTGCACTCTTGTATTCTCACTGTAGCCACAGTGTAACCACAGTAAATTTTCATTGAACCATGCTATATTTAATCTGCATCCACAGTTTAATTACACCAAGCTCTCACTGAAGTCTCACTGTATTCACACAGTACATATCCTGCACGTGCTGTTTTCACAACATTCACACTACACTCATATTGCCCTCAAACATCCCCCTTGACCTTACATTACCTGTGTGACAACTCACTGGACTTGAAATTGCTCATCAAGTTCGCCAGCAATGGTATCTTGACACATGGTACGTCAATCCTGTCTTGTTTTCCTGCTGAAGGTAAATGGGGGTCTTGTATGTGTAACTGAAATGCTTGGTTGTTGCGATAGACTCAAACTCAAACGTTTGTTGGTTTACTTGATATGGGACTGTACAGAACCAAACTGCTTTTGTGACAATGTACATATCCAAAGAGATTTTTATAAATAAAACATATTTTTGAAATTAAGAAAAAGTCATCAATGTTAACAAAATATACTCTGTACACTGATTATTTCCTTTATTGTGGCTGACTTTTTTTTGTTCTGCCTTATATTTTTTATATCCTGCTTTATAATAAAGGAGCAGATTTGTTGTAATCTGATAAATTTAAATAAAAATTCTGCATCAGATAGCCAAGTAACTAACACTACATTCTAGCAAAGACTTTAAAAACACTGCCACAAACACAGAAAGAGGCGTTAATTATGAACTAACTTTGTCCCAGATTAAAACAATAGCTACTTCTAACTAAAATGCCATGATTTGGAGAATACAGATAAAATTGAGTTGGGAAAGCTTTTTTGTTGCAAATCGTAATTGATTTTAAGTTCAGGTTTTCAATTTAAAATCAATGTCAAGTTCATGCCACAGTCGCTAGCATGTCTATCGATCTGGGCCATGGGTGTTGATGAAGATGCAACATGAAGTGAGGGGCTAATTTTATCAAGGATTGTGCGGCATGTGCGCGAGCTTTAAGGCATCTTCACAAGATAGCATACTGGCCCGAGTCTTGTTCTTCATGCATTTAATGCATTATTTCCATGACTGATTGAGATAAGGATACTTTGTGCCAGCTTATCTTGTGTATAAAGCAGAGACACAAAACTGAGCAACAGCTTCTAAGTGTCCCTTATCAGCCTGAGGACAAAGAGGTAACCTTTGAGTCTAGAGCAGCATATAGCTCTTCATAGTTAGATGCAAGACGTAATCTGCATTGCATTAAGTTTGTAAACCTTCAGAGTCAGGAGAATTGAAAATGTTAAATTACTTTTTTTAAATTATAATATTAGTAATATTATTTCTGCAGTACAGCAGTGAAAATTGCTTAAACATACTTTGGGATGTCCTGAGATCATACAGTCATAGTCATACAGCACGGAAACAGACCCTTCCGTCCACCCAGTCCATGCCAAACTTAATCCCAAACTAAGACACTTTTTAAATGCAATTTCCTTTGGTTTTGCTAATCCAAAATTAATGTTCTTGAGAAGCTTATGTACCTCTAATGAAGCAAAAAATGTTGATTCCACAGATGCCCTTCTGACTATATCAAACGATGCTTAAATTAAAGAACACTGGAGAAAGGTCATCTATGCTGTGAATTGACATTAAAGGAGCATTGATACTGAAACCAGGGTTCTGGATTGCTTCATGGCTGTAGCCCAGGCTTTTATTATGGATAAGGGAGAAAAATCTAAGCCTCAACACCTACAGGTTCCCATATATTAAAAAAATTCCAAGGTTTTAACACTTAATCTATTTATTCCTATTTTCGAACTGTGAAGACAGGCATTATGCTACAAGCAACTATCAATCATTGTTGTAACTACTTGGGTAATGGGTCCCACAGCAGAGTCAAACTAAATGGGGAAATTAAGACATTTATCGCAGGAACACAATATTCTTAAAAGCACTGCAGAACACAGTCTTTCTACATGCTGCTCCACAGTTAATGCTTAATTAGGGCTCATGCTTGTTAAGCTGGTGGGTTCATGTGGCCAACGTCAAGTTATTATGGCTTTAGTGCAAGACTCAGGAACAACGCTACCATTATCACTACACATAAAATCTTTTACAGTCATATTTTGTCAAGTTAGTGCGGGCGAATTAAATGCTTTCATATTTCAGGCACCGAGAGTTGATCCCTGGCCTGTGGAAAATCTTTAGACCTCACGTGGACTAGGAAAACCAGTGAAGCAAGAGAAGCCAAATAAAAGATATTTGTTGCCTCACAAGATGCATTTGAGGTAGAATTTGGTGAAAACATTGGGGAAATGGTGCAAATGCCTGTTTCAAATCATTATGCCAGCGTTTATGTTCTTCTTTGAGCTACAACAACTTATATTCACCTTATAACAAAATAAAACATCCCAATGCACTTAACAGGCAATAAAACAAAATATGGCATCAAGGCACATAAGATGATATTGACACAGATAACCAAAAGTTGATGAGCATCTTGAAGATGGAAAGGGAGTGAAAAAGCAGTGAGGTATAAATGGGTATTGTAGTGTTTGGGAGTTATTCAGCTAAAGCTACAGACATCAATGAAGCAGCAATTAAAATTGGGGATGCTCATAAGGCCAGGATGGGAAGATCACAGATATCTGGGCGTTGCACGGTGACTCAGTGGTTAGGACCGCTGCCTCACAGCGCCAGGGACCTGGGCTTGATTCCTGCCTCAGCTGACCATCTGTGTGGAGTTGACACATTCTCCCCGTGCCTGCGTGGGTTTCCTCCAGGTGCTCCAGTTTTCTCCTACAGTCCAAAGATGTGCAGGTTAGGTGGATTGGCCATGCTAAATTGTCCATACTATCGAGGATGGGCAGGCTAAGTGGATTAGCCATGGGAAGTGCAGGATTAAAGGGTGAGGGTGTGGATCTAGTTGGTGATGCTATTTGGAGGGTCAGTGACCTCGATGGGCCAAATGGCCTGCTTCTGCTCTGTCAGGATTCTAGGATTCTATCTCAAAATATATTGTGCAACTGGAGAAGATTACAGTGATGGAGAGGGGCAAGGCCATAGAGGAATTCAAAACCAAGGATAAGAATGAAAGTATCAAGGTAATCTTTAACCCAGAGCCTATATAAATCAGTGAACACAGAGGCATTGGAGTTCAAGGACTTGATGTGACTTAAGCTATGAACAGCAGAGTGTTGGATAACCTGTGAAATTAGCGGGACATCAGGAAAATTGGCAAGGAAACTCAGTCCAATTTTGTTCATTCCTCAAAGAGGACTGCCTTATTCAAAATATAAATGTGTCTGTAGAGATCCGAAAAAGCACCTTGTGAGTGCAAACCTGGTAGCGGTTAATACAAGAGAAAAGACAACTTAAATGTCATTAACCCTTAGATATCAGAAAGATCCAGAGAGTGTTCTCACTCCTCAAGAGGACTAGTTTTGCTTGTTTTCATGCTAAGATATTGTGAGAATTACTAATTTTACAGTATTTAACATCTGAAAAATATATATTTTTACACTGTGAACCCAACAGAAGTAAAATATACACTGCATTATCCTAATTATGAACAACATTCTAAATGATTCTCTCTTTGCTCCCAAGTGTCCAGAACCATGGGTCACAGCATGAGGATTCAGGGTAGACCATTTAGGACGGAGATGTGGAGACATTTCTTCACCCAAAGAGTGGTGAGCCTGTGGAATTCATTACCATGGGAAGTAGTTGATGCCAAAACATTGAAAATGTTCAAGAGGCGACTAGATATAGCACTTGGGGTGAATGGGATTAAAGGTTATGGGGAGAAAGCAGGATTAGGTTATTGAGTTGGATGATCAGCCACGATCGTGAAGAATGGTGAAGCAGGCTCGAAGGGCCGAATGGCCTCCTCCTGCTCCTATCTTCTATGTTTCTCCTGTAATCATCAATTTATTTTTCTTGCAGTTGATCTAACCCAACTTACCCTATCTTTCCCAATCCAAACATCAAGAGTCTTATTTGCCGCAATTTTGTTTCTCCAATTTCCTGTTGTGGGTGAGTTTATCAAAAAAACGTTTTGGCCATTTTATCCTGCCTTAACAGGACGAATGCAAGAGTACACTTGTTATCAATCCTTAACATCTTGGAACCACCAACTAACCAACCTCATCCCTAGCATTCTGCATATCTGCTCCACTCTTCTTTGTCATCTGTTTATATTTTGTGCAGTTTTATTGACCATTCTTCCTTTGATCGCTTTTAATATATAATTGACTCGTCAATATTTTTGACTATCTCCTTGTCAATTGTGATGGGGTCATTGGCACTATTACTTTCATACTGGAACATTTTTTTAAAAATTATTTACACAACGTGAGTGTCGCTGCCCCAGCCAGCATTTATTGCCCTTCTTTAGTCTCTGTTGAGAAGATGGTGGTGGGCTTCCTTCTTAAACGACTCCAGACCATGTGTTGTACGTTCACCCATGGTGCAGTTAAACAGGGAGTTGTAGGATTTTAACCCAATGACAGCAAAGAAGTGGCAAGATAGTTCCAAAACAGGATGGTATGTGGCTCAGAGGGGTTATTTGCATGTGGCATGGCTCCCAAGTATCTGCTGTCCTTGTCCTTCTAGGTGGTAGTGGTCATAGGTTTCGAAGGTGCTGTCAAAGGAGCCTTGGTACAGTGCATTTTGTAGATAGTGCGCAGTGCTGCGATGTGTGTTGCTGGTAGAGGGTAGTAGATGTTGAAGGCAGTGGATGGGATGTCAATCAAGAACTCCTCAATTATCATAGAATCTCTACATAGCAGATGAAGGCCATTTGGCCCATCAAGTCTGAATAGCATACTACACAGACCCTGTAACCCATCCCACCCCTTTAACCATGGCCAATCCACCTAACGGCACATCTTTGGACCGTGGGAGGAAACCCATGCAGACCTGGGGAGAATGTGCAAACTCCACACAGTCACCTGAGGCTGGAATTGAACCTGGGACCCTGGTGCTGTGAGGCAGCAGTGCTAACCACTGAGCCACCATGCTGCCAATTTAGATGTGCTTCATTGAAATTGATACATGGGGAGTGCTCCATGATCTTCTTCACTGGAACTGCTTCATTTAGATCTCTTCCCTCAGACTTTATCTCGTGCAAGACAGGGGAATGAAGGAAGCTGGTTGACATTCAAAGGCGTAGACTTATAGAAGCAAGGACCTGGCATTAAGTTCAGTAGGACATCTATGCTTCCAACTTTGGCAAGTTCCTTGTCCACTCCCACAATTGGCTCCAGCACGCACTCATCACCTCCCCATTCACATAAAGACCTTTGTGTCTGCCAGTTCCAAAATTAGCAAATACAGGATCTTGTTAATTCGAGAGCGTGCAAGAATTATAATTAACCAGAAGTTGACCAGATTATTCCAACAAGAGAACCCCCTTATCTGCCAGGGTCTTATCCATTTAGTCTCAAGAACAATCCCTCTGTAACTTTCAAACCCAGCATCTTCTTCATGAAACACATAGTTTCAGATTTGTCTTTCGAGCAACAGTTCCACAGCTCAAGCAGCTAATTATTTGTTGTTTGCCTGCATATCAAATTAGCCTATTTTGACAGAAAGGGCAGCTGGAAACATGGCTTACTAGAGTCGATTCATTGCAAATGATCATTAATGGCCGCTGAGTTTCATCAAGAATTTAATCAGCACCAGCTGCAAATTAACAACTTTTACTGCATTACAGCGTGAGGATGAGAGGTTATCATTAACACGGAGCCTTCAATTAGCCGAAATCATTAAGCAACGTGCGGAATCCGGAGAGTTTGAGGGAAGCCATTTATCTTGATCACACACACATCCTTCTCTGCACAAGTTAGCAGGAGCATCTAATTGAAGGATGATTAGTAGTGTTATCGTTAAGGAGAGGACTAATTTATTACAGAGGGACTGATGAGCCGAGGGAGAGATTTGTATTCATTAAAAAGTGGGCTGCTTACAGCTTGGTGATTAACACATGACTTTGACAGACAGCAGGGGGAAGGCTGTACTGCTGCAGGTCAGACCCAGCCTAGGCTCTGGGTCACCGCCTCAACCTATTACAAGCTGATAATAAAATGAAGCGAGATGCATGAATGGCTTGCCAATTGCAGCAGATCATTATAGTCACTTCTTAACATCAGATATGCAAAGTGAACAGTTTATCAGGAATCCCTTTCTCTTTATCCCCATTCAAGCTCTGCAGCTATGTGGCGCTGTTTGCTAAGTGCTGCAAAGGATAGTCTGTATCTAGAAAGTCAATGTGCCTGGACTCTCAAGCGATGTTAAGATTTTGTTTGATTTTAAAGTTGCGATGGAATTGATGCAACATGGAAACATGAGGACGCTACTCAGCACATGTTACCATTCAATTAGATCATGATTGATCTATACTCCATTGATCTATACCTTTCAGGCCCTCTTGTGGCACCATGGTAGCAGTCTCTACCCTGGACTGAGAGGCCTAGGTTCAAGTCCCAGCAGCTCCAAAAGCATGTGATACCATCTCTCAACAGGGTGATTTTTAAAAAAATAGTTAAACGAAAGAGTTGACCTTCCCCTGGGACCTCTTGTGCCACAGTGGTAATGTTTCTACCCTGGACTGAGAGGCTCAGGTTCAAGTACCACCAGCTCCAGAGGTGTGTAATGACATTGCTGAACAGGTTGATTCAGGAAAAAAAGGATTAAATAAATACAAAATTTGAGTGACTAAGATATAAAGTTGGTTGACATCCCCCCTCCACTTTGGTCTGTATATATATTTTCTAATTCAAACTATTCAGAGATGTTATTACACAGCTCTGGAAGAAGTAGGACTTGAACCTTGGCCTCCTGTTAAAAGGTGGGGATACTGTCACTGCATTAAAGAGCCTTCCACTTCAGTCTATATATACAATACATTTTATATTATCCAGCATCCCATTTAACAGAGCGCTCCCTTAACTGGAAAATCCACTAACCTAGCCCCACCGTCAACCGCATCCCCCCCACCACCACCCCTCAGCTCTCACTCTTACAAGAACCAGTGCTTTCAGTCTGAAATGATAAACAGCAGAGGAGCAAGCCAAAGGTGAGTTTTCCCCTCAGCACTCACAGCGAAAAGTGTCAAAGGCAGAGAGTACCTATGCTTTGTAAGTTGCAGCTTATGTCAAAGCATGTTTTTTTTTATTTCTGTATGCACTGCATTCGGCATGTCTGGTGTGCCAGTGCCCACCTTATCCTGGTGTAAGTGAATTTTATTGTAGCTGTTTGAGCTTCTCACTCAATCGCTTCTTGCTTGAAAAGGGATATAATAGTTACAGTTCAGAGAAGGTCTCATTCCTGGGATCAAGGATTTATCTTAGGAAGAAATGTCCAGCAGGTTGGACCTGTACACGCTGGAGCTTCCAAGAGATGATTTTATTGAAACACACAAGATCCTGCGGGAACATGACCTAATGGATTCTGAAGGGATTTTCCCCTTACGTAGGTGAGAATAGAATGAGGGAACAGTTTAAAAACAAAAGGGGTCTCGTTTTTAAGATGGAAATGAATTTGTTTTCCCCTTAGAAGGTTGTTAGGCTGTGGAATTCTCTTTCCCCAGAATACATTTGAGGTTGGGTCTTCGAATGAATTGATTCAAAGCTGTTAGAGAGATTTTGATAGACAAAGGAGTCAGGTTTATTGGGGAAGCAGACAGCAAAATAGAGTTGAGACCACAATCAGATAGCTACTACTTTATTGAATGTTTCGCTCCTGCTCTTAAGACCTATGTTTTCAGATAAGGGTTTCCAGATTTCCATAATCCCCTGTGTGAAGCTTACAGACATTAACTCTCAACAGCCTATAATTAATTTTTAAGGTTATGTTCCTTTTCTTCTGGAGTCCTTCAGCAGATAGAATCATTGCTCTCCATCGGACCTAAATTCCTTTTAAATATTCCCAAAGTACTTAATTAGATCATGTAAAATCCATTACATTTAAAGGAATACAGGCTTCATCCATGTAAGTGGTTTGGAAATACTGCTACATCATGTTTTATCCTTTCCTCTCAAGATAGTTCACACTATCCCTTCTTTTAACCTAACCTTATCGTGCGTAAAACTATTAAATTACAGGTAAAAGCCCATCATGTGAACACAAAAGCTTGCTTCATTTTCACTTCAATAACATTACATGCAACTGACACAACAGACCTTGTAAGGCATTTTACTTAAATCATGTTATCATTTCACAGAGAATCTCCAAGCACTTCTCATTTAATTCTCTACTGTGCATATTCCATTTAAGATATCAGTTTCTGATGTGTATTACAAACTGGATCAACCAAACTGAACTGAACACAAGTTAAAAGGAAAGTGGCAATAAATTATTAAGTGTAATAAATTAATTCTAGGTCAGTTATATTGCAGGGCATCACATTTGTATTGCATTAAATTTATTATCCAGCACCCAACTTGACCTGATTCCCAAAATTATATCCAAGATGCTACTTAAAGTCTATCACTTATTGAGAAACTGTCTTTTTTTATTTTGAAATAAACTCGTCACAATTACAGTAATACATTTATTTTTCAGTTACCTCTGCTAAAGATGAGTATCTTTCCCCCATCTGCATTTTGCAGTCTCTCCTTTTAATCTCTTGTAAATATCTTCTTCAGGAACCATGAAAATCCACCTAATTTCAAAACTGCCTCATCCTGAAAGAAATTAAATGTTTCCATGATTTACAAAGGTTATAAAACAAATTTTAGGATAAAAATATGGAGTTTGTAGCCCTCACAGTGAAAAATTCTTCTTCACTAGAGATTTGGAAAATCATGAGGTGCATAAATAGGGTTAATGACAAGTGTCTTTTCCCTAGGAAGGGGGATTTCAAGGCCAGGGGGCATTTTTAAGGTGAGAGGAGAGAGATTAAAAAAAGACATGAGGGACATGTCTTTTACACAGAGGCCGGTTTGTGCATGGAATGAGGAAGTAGTGGATGTAGGCATAGGTTTAAAAGACATTTCACAGGTACATGAATAGGAAAGGTTTGGAGGGATATTGGCCAGGAGCAGGCAGATGGGACTAGTTCACTTTTGGATTATGATTGTCATGAACTGCTTGGACCAAAGGGTCTGTTTCCGTGCTGTATTACTCTATGAGTCTATGACTTCAGAACAGATCTGGTGAACTACTGCATGGTTTTCTATTCAAATGGATTCTATTCTGTCTTTTATTACTAAATGTTGCACAGTGTCTATTTCTTATGTTTCTTTATATTATCTTGCCGTTCCTAACTCTCATTAGAGAAAAATGTTTGTTTATTGATGAAATTCAAAATAGAATTGGTCCACTTATGCAGTGTATCAACTTTTTTAACACTCTCAGGATATGAATTATGGGAAACAGAGACATAATTTTAGCCAATGGTCTGACTGAAAGGAAATGACACTAATACGTACTTAACTTCCACCCTGGGACTTTGATGATATCATGCCATTCCATTAGGGACTTCTACATAAGAACAGAACAACTCCTCAACACAGTAGGAACAGGGGTAGACCAAATGATTCAGTCAGTCTGCACTATGATTCAATATGATCTTGATTCAATAAGACCATAGAAGGTCATTCAGCTCATCAAGTCTGCTCTACAATTCAATTAGGTCATGGCTGATCTGATCATCTCCAACTCCTTCCCTGTTTTGTCTCCATATCTAAATTCCCTTCCATCCATCTGATCCTTGAATATACTTAATGACCAAGCCTCAACAGCCCTCAGCAGTAAAGAACTCCAGAGATTCACTACCACCTGAAAGAAGAAATTTCTCCTCGTGTCTGTCTTAAATGGGTGACTTCTTACTCAGAGATTATGTCCTCTGGTCCTAGACTCTTCCACAAGTGATTATCTTGAGTTTCAACTCTATCTTCCCACCGCTCTAAGAGAACCAGAATCTGTCTATTTCAGCCTTAAGTATATTCGACAATAGAGCATCTACAATCGTCTGGGTAAATAATCCCAAAATACAAAACTCGATAAATGAAGTAATTTCTCCTCAATGTGGTCATAAATAGCTATAATGGCTATAAATAATTGGCCCGTTATCATGAAACTCTGCCCCCATCTTTTATAATTTCCAACTAGCAGGAAAAATTCTCTCAGCATCAAACCCTTCAGAATCTTGCACATTGAGTAATGACTCCTTAGAGTAGTAGAGTTATTGCATTTAATTAAATCAGCAAATTGCCCAATTTTAACAAACTGTTTTGTTCAGGCTACAAGAATAGGCACATTATGTTTTTATCATTAAGAAGGAAATCACGGTTTTTTGCAATCAAACATTTTTAACCAATGGCAATAAAGAAACACAAATTGCTAACTTATCACTGTTTGACTTAAAATCTACTATTTTTAAATTTGCACATACTGACACACAGAGAAAAGACAAGATTCAAATAGTGTGGATGGTAAGAAACAAAAAGTCAATGAAGCACAGTTCTGGCACCAGTCTGGACTATAGCCATCGATGAGATTGTTTCAAATAAAAACCAAAAGAACTGCAGATAATGCAAATCAGAAACAAATACAGGAGTTGCTGGAAAAGCTCAGCAGGTCTGGCAAAGACTATTTTCTTCAGTTCCCTTCCAATTCCTTTTGACTTTTTGACGAGGTCATGAGATTAATGACACCCAATTCTCAATCTTTCATTCAGGGTCTGAAGGTGGGTTCTTCACCTTTTCTTTTGAAGAAAGGATTTGCAGAGAAAAACAGCACCTACCTCTTTGGAATTTTCTTTTACCTCTCTATTCATACAATAAAGCTAATCCATGACAATAAAGCTAATGCTTATTCTTATTCTACTCGTAGAAAGGGAGTGAGAGGGTGGGAGAGAGGTTGGTGGGATCTAAGCACTTTTGCTTTCATAGACTGTTTCTGCCATATTGTCCAAACATAAGGCTGTAGCCACTCACACAAGAATTTGTTACAATGCTGAACACTCCTGAACACACATTACTGGTCTATTTGATTAAAAAAATCAGAACTCTATCATTGGACACACATCTACAGAGCCAAAGTATCTAGCACGTTCCCCCAACTCTTGATTGAGATAACATTGTAAATACAACTCACAATAAGTTCCAGTAACTCATTTTTAAAAATTGAAACAACGTTTTTGCTACAATCCCTTGGCTTGAATTAGCATTTTATCCCATCTTCAGTCCACAGTCCAAAAAATAAATGTGGTTTTTACATACCTCCAGTCTTAGGAGAGATGAAACACTATTTCAAAGATACATTTCATCATAGGTATATGACATATAGACAACAAAACACAAGATTCACATTGGTTCATCCTCGTTCATCCCTTATTCGTATCCTATACAACCTTTATCATCTTTCTGTTAAATTATTAATTTATTCCTTTTATACATTCTACTGTCACATTAATTTTACTAGCAATGTGAAAAATCTATACATTGAATGTTGGTGTCACTAAACTCCATCTGAATAATTTCCCCTATTGGCTTTTAATCTTTTCAATGAACACTAGTGATGACAATGATGGCGATGATCAATATTGATTAATGCTTCATTGCAACACACTCTAACATAAATTTCAAAACTTTGGAGATCCAATAATAAGCCCAAAGTCTCCTTTTCTACAGTAGAGTCCACTGATAATTGTTTAATTTCATTCTGCACTTATCATCTTGCAACAAGACCGCACACACACCCAAATCACTTGCTTTACTTGCCACTTTGAAACACTTGGTAAAGTCAGGGCCAGCCTGACATCTCTAAGGCTGCATAGTATTTTGCTGACATATCACTTTTTCCCGTTTCTGTAACAAATTTGATGAAGGTACAGTTATTGTACCGAAGTTAGGGGCAAGTTCTGTTTAGTTTTAAGAATGGGAAATAGATTAGAGATTTTCACTTTCTTGGAAATACTTGACCTTGTCCTAAATTATGTCCTAAGTATGTTATCTTTGCTTTTGGCCAGATCTATGACTAAGCCCAACTAACTACAATTGCTTAAACAGATCCTCTTCTCACATGTTCCTGCATATGATATCATTTAACCATGCTAAGCAGCCATTCAATCAAATTCTGGTGGAACCAGAGATTAAGACATACAGGAAAATCACTTGATTGAACCTTGCCAAAGCTGCTAGAGTTCCCCGCGTTGTGTTAGATCCTAAGCCTGATGGATCAACTAGATTTTGCACAGATTACAGAAAAATACTTGCAGTCAGGAAGATAAAAATCCTACCCAAATCCTCAGTTAGAAAATGGTACTCATAGCATTTCCTCACTTTGTTGTAGCATTGGTCTTTCGAAGGACAGCTTGCATGAATCACGAACATCTAAAAGCAAAGAATTATCAGCCTTTTTCTATTGCATGGGTTATATTGATATTGATTATACCATTTGAGTTTAAATACGCCCTAGACACATTCCAAAGACTTATCATACCTGAAGTGCCTAACTCTGTATTTTGGTTTTATTTTGACAATAGTGCACAATGGTCAGTATGGATTAATGTTTCAGTGCAACTCTGCCCAGTTTAGGCTTCAAAATATCAAATAGCCAATAATAATTCCAAAAATCTCCTTTTCTAGTGCAGAGTATATCCTCTAATATTGGTTTAATTTCTTAGAAAATACCCCACTTGGTTCTATATTCCCATCACATCATGTTAGAATCATGTGGGAGATCAGAATAGTATCATTGGACCTTGATACTTTAACATTGTTGAAACCTTACTGGCCTCTATTAGGCATTTTACAGCCAATCAAAATCAGTGCAGTGAAGGAGTTGGTAGAGTAATGGTAATGATACTGTGCTAGTATTCCAGAGTCTAAGACTAATGCTCTGGGAGCAGGAGTCCAAATCTCACCGTGGGCTGCTGGCAGAATCAAACTCAGTTCATAAAATCTGGAATAGAAAAGTGGTCTCAGTAATGATGATCAATGATAGCCCTGTTGGGTGCTGATTAAAATTCCTTCTATTTTATTGATACGCTTTAGGGAAGGGATAGTGCATCTCTACCTGGTTTGGGTCAAGTGACCCTGGAAATCCTCTGAAATGGCTCAGTAAGCCACTGAAAGGCATTTAGGAATGGGCAACAAATGCTGACTTGCAAATGATAGCTACATAGAGTAATGCAGCATGGAAACAGACCATTTGGCCCAACCAGTCTATGTTGACCATGTTCCCAAACTAAACTAGTCCCAACTGCCTGCGCTTGGCCCATATCCCTCCAAACCATTCCTATTCATGAGCTTATCCAAATGTCTCCCATGAAAAAGTCAAGAAGAAAGATAGAAGTGGCTAAGATCTTTAAGTTCCCTGCTCACCACAAGCTTAAACTCATTCAGAAGTATCTCCAATGGAGACCAATTTAAATCACTTGGCATGGTTTGCATTCTATAAATGAAAGGAGTGATTATATAAAGCACAAGCCTCTTTACTCATTTCATCACAACATTAATGCAGTGTTTCCCATGTTGGTAAGCATCTCAGAAAGCAGGCTTCTTGTATAATGTTAGCAGAAAGTATATATTCTGAGGCTGCCCTGAATTTTGCCCCATTGTTTTCATCAATTTAAAGCTTTAATTTTAACAAGTTAACAGATTTGACATGCAGGGTAACATTGAAAAGCATCAAGGAAATAAGCATGGCAAGAGAATGCTCCAGGAAGTCTGTGCAACACTTGTAGGAAGTCCGTGCATATTAAATATTTTGGCACTCATAGAATCGCTTTATTTTTGTTGGAGCTCACAGTTCTTCACATTACAACATGGCAGCAACCAGAGACCTTAATATAATCCCCTTGATTGAATGCTATGCTGTCAACTAACCTGGAGCAAGATGTATCTTTGCAGTTTGGGAGGCAAATGCAGTGTCCTGCAAAAACTGACATCTTTAAACCTGAGGTAATAATCCAACATTATTTATAACAGAATCAAACGGGTTTACCACAATGACAAGCCTTAGTCTCTGACAGGAGGAGATGAATGCTGTCATGCAGTACTCATGATGATTTAATTTAACATTCAAGTCAATGATGCAATTTGGCTCAACACCTCAAGTAATATTTGATTGACATACATTACTCCATTTGTACTTCAGGGTCAGTAAATGACAGAGCAATTACCACAACTAACTTTACTTGTGGAATGCATGTCAATTGATTTTTAATAAGGTTCAGATGTTTCCCTTTATTCTCCACGTATGTAGAACTAGGCGATCTTTGAGATAAAAGTCAGCCAGGATACCTAGTAGGACTCTAGTTATCTTCTTTGATAAGTACCAGAGGTTCTTATTTATAGATGTTTTATCTGAGAGAAGATAACAGTGCTCCTTTTGTTCATTGTACAGCTTTGGAGCATAAGCATAGTCTCTGGAGTGGCATCTTCCAGAACAGAGGCTAAATCATTGCCAATTGCGACACAGTTAAAAGCAGTGATTATTGATATCTCAGCACATCCCACTAGAGTCCTTTAAAATGCTATGAGAGGTACGTGGCCTAATGGTCATTAGTCAGAGGGTCAAAGATGAACCGCATAAGACTCATTTGTTGTAAAGCTATTAAAAGCAGGAATCATGTACTTTTTTTTATTACAGGAAGAAAGAATTGTGCAAACTTCCTTCCAGGCTGAGGGCATACTGAAAAGCAGTGATGTGCAAATGGTAACATTTGTAGAGAGAGAGAAAAAAAAATCACTTCAGGAAAATCTTTTGATTTCGGACTCACGCATGTGATTTAGTTTTAATCACCTCTGCACCGGTAATTTGCCTCAACCACAGTGTGTCAGTGTTCCAACTCATAGTTGGTCAAGGTTAAAAAAATCTCACAATGTCATGTTTTCTTTTCATGGGCAGATCATTACAAAGATCTTCATTCATATGCTTTCTAATGACTGGCTGTGTCTGAATTAGGCCCAGTGGTGATTTATAGTAGCTATTAGCTGACAGTACTTTTGCTGAAAAGGAAATAACCAATTTATTTACTTACTAACACGGTGAAACCCATTAGACCATAAGGCCTACTCCAAACACCATGAGATTCCTGGCCTTGTCACAAAATATGATCTGGTTCATTGCATACCATCTAGATAGTTGGACTAAGAAGTCTTCAAAACATAGTACAGTGATAGCTTGTCTCCTTTCGAAGATAAACCAGAACTTGAGGTTGTTTGAGCTGCATGAAAAAGATCAATTTGCACTTGTTTATCACTTGTTATGACCACTAGACGTCCCACAGCATCTACGAAGTGTGTCTTAAAATGCAGTCACTGTTGTAATGAGGAACCACAGCAGCTAATTTTCACACAGCAAGCTCCCATTTAAAGCAATATGATAGTTTTGTTTTATTCATTCATAGGATGTGGGCGTCGCTGGCTAGATCAGCATTTATTGCCCATCCCCAATTACCCAGAGGGCAGTTAACAGTCAACCACTTTTCTGTGAGCCAAGAATCACATGCAGGCCAGGTAAGGATGGCAGTTTCCTTCCCTAAAGGACATTAGTGAACCAGGTGGGTTTTTCCTGACAATTGACAATGGATTCTTGATCATCATTAGACTCCTACTTCCAGATTTTTATTGAACTCAAATTCCACCATCTACTGTGGTAGGATGACAAGCTCAGGTCCCCAGGATAACCTGGATTTCTGGATTAATAGTCCAGCGACAATACCACTAGGCCATCACCTCCCCATAGTGTTAAGTGATGTTTATTGAGGTATAAGTATTGACCAGGGAGAATTCCCCTGCCTTCTGTGATTTAGTGGGATCTTTCCAGCTGCACAAGTGGATGGGGCCTTGAATTAAAGTCTCATCCAACAGACTGTACCTCCAACAATGCTTTACTTTCTTGGTAATACCCTGAAAAGTCAGGCTTAATGAATTTGCTGAACACATGGAGTGGGGTTTGAATTGAGAGCCTTGTGAGGCAGAGGTAAGGGAGTGATCACCCCAGCTGAGCACTGCATGTGGTTCACCAGGAACTGTCATTAGCCTCCAAAACAGAAAGCTATGGTTTAGGGCCCAGTCTGGAAGCATCCATTCCCAGTGGGATTCACAGGGAGATATATTTTCAGTTCAGAGCCAGGAACCCATTTAATTTCCATGTTTTCAAGCTCAAGTACACCTAGAAACAATACATTATTGTCAACTGGAAATGTCCAAATAGATTGCTGCAGAAGTCCCTCATGGTCATGTCCCACACCCAACCCATCTTTATCAATATCCTTTCCTGCATCATGAGGTCAGAAGTGGAAATGTTTGCTGATGATTCCACAACGTTTAGCACCATTCGTGACTCTTCAGATACTGGTGTAGCCAATGTTTTTAGGTAGAAAGACCCGAACAACAACCAGCCTTTGGCTGCTTAGTGAGAACATCTCTTTTTGCTGGATGATATCCATCTCCAACAAGAGAGAACCTATCCATTCCTAATTAACTGCCAATGGCATTATCAGCACTGAATTCCCCAGTATCAACATCCTTGGGAATGTCATTAACCATAAGCAAAATTGGACCATCCTTATAATTACTTTGCCTACAACAGCAGCTCAGGGGCTGGGAATTAATCATAATTTTCCCACAGCACATAGAGGCCATTCAGCCCATCATGTCTGCACCAACCCTCCAAAGAGCATCCCAGCCAGCCCCCTACTCTATAATCCTGGATACTACAGACAATTTAACATGGCCCATCCACCTAACATGCACATCTTTGGACTGTGGGAGGAAACCGGAGCATTCGGAGGAAACCTGCGCAGACACGGGGAGAATGTTCAAACTCCACACAGACAGTCGCCCAAGGGTGGAAACGAACCCGGCTCCCTGGTGCTGTAAGGCAGCAGTGCTAACCACTGAGCCACCATACTCCCTTTGACTGCCTGACCTCCTGATTCCTCAAAGCTTGTCTACCATCTACAAGAAGAAAGTTAGAAGTGTGACAGAATACTCTCCATTTGCTGGCAGGAATGCACGTTTGACAACACTCAACAAATATGACAAAACCCAGGACAAACAGTTGAATTTGTTGTTATACCCGTCCACCACTTTGCCCATTCACTCATTCTGACATGCCAGCAATGAGTACCATCTGCAAAATGCATTGTAGCAACTTGCCAAGCATCATTTCACTGTACTTTCAGAACGGATGACATGAACCATGCTTCAAGAAGGCAGCACTCCAGCATATTCTCAAGAGCAATTTGAGGTGAACAACAAATGCTCAGCTTGCCAGTGACATCCACATCCCATGAAAGAATTATAAAAGAATGTGCTTAGTGATCTATTTGTGATAAACCATTATTGGCAAAGTCAGATGGCAGCCATGATGGGGCCTACCACAGCTGTGCAGAAGACAGAGGTGAGCACCCCAGGCGGCCAGAGGATTACCCAGACAGAAAAAAGCAGACAGAAAAGAAGCTAATTGTCTAACAAAGAAGGCATTGGAAATGATCCACAACAAAATCCTTTACTTTCCATCATAAAAATGATGTTATAATATCTTCTCATACTGAAACTATGAATTGTGCACTAATGTTTAGATTTGGCTATTCACATAATGAAAATCAGCTTCTTGACCAGGTCAATGTAGTGATTGGCACGTGGGCCAGGTGGATCTTATTGACTATGAGGTCCTTGATTGGGATTATTAACCTGGACCAATTAGGGAGCTTAGGCTGACAGAAATAAACAGGAGGTTCAGACAGAATAGGACCTGCAGATGCTGGAGAAGGGTCTAGGCCCGAAACGTCAGCCTTCCTGCTCCTCTGATGCTGTTGCCATTTCTGAAGAAGGGTCTAGGCCCGAAAAATCAGCCTTCCTGCTCCTCTAATGCTGCTGGAATTTCTGAAGAAGGGTCTAGGCCCGAAACATCAGCCTTCCTGCTCTGATGCTGCTTGGCCTGCTGTGTTCATCCAGCTCTACACCTTGTTATCTCAGGAGAGGTTCAGAGAGCCTCCTCACTCTAGGGACTGGCTGTGAGCGGGCTGGTCAGAGTTCACGTATGAGCACATGTAAATAAAAGGTGACTTGCTGATGGGATGCTGGCCTGCTTGGAGTTATTTCACTCGGCAAGCTGTTATTGGAGGTGAGCAGATTCCATCTGCCCTACTTGTGGTAGAGTGGTAAAGTCGCTGGATTAGTAATCCAGAATTCCAGGCTAATGTTCTAGGTATATAGCTTCAAATCTCACCATGAGAGAGGTGAAATTTGAACTCAAAGAAATTTTGGAATCAAAAGCTTGATAATGGCAGTGTAAACTTTTGTCAATTATTTCTCGTGAACCAGATAGATTTTAATCTCCTTTAAGGAAGGAAATCTGCCATCCTCACCTGATCTGACTTATGTGAAACTCCACACCCACTGTAATGACATTTAAATGCTCTCTGGGCAATTAGGGAAAAGCAATAAATGTTGGCTAAAAACACACGACCATCACTGAAAATTTCAGCACATCATGGGGATGTGGGACACGAATGCAAGAGTCCGAAGCAATATTTTCAAAGACTGCTCACTTCCTTTCCAAATCCCACAGACAACTGCAAAACCCAGCCAAGATTCAGTCCTAGAATGCAGATTGGAGTTACAGCATCATATTGCTTACACATGACAATAGTAAGGAATATGGACCACAGAACTTTTGGATCCAATTCTCTCCCAAACAAAAAATAATTCTCACATGTATCTTGTAAAGAGTCTGCCCCTTTAATACTCCCAGCTGGATGCCTAAGCTAGTGCAACCTTAAATAAGTTCAATGTCATTGTCTGTTCTTCATTAGGATGATCTTGAACTTGTTTCCCCTTCCAATTTTTATTTCCTGTTTTGCTTTATTGGCTACTTAGTATCTGGACATAAAATAAAATAATTATAACAAGTATTTGTGTTTCAACTTGAAATGGTTTAACTTCCAAAAATGATAGAGACATACTAAGTAACTGATGCAGACAATGTTCTGCCCTCCTATATTCTAAAGACAAATGGAGGTCCTGATATCAGTGTGATAATATCAGTTCTAACTAGATTGGGGGTGCTCTTATGGTGCAGTTGTAGCATCCTGTTCAAGTTGCGGGTACTGCAGAGGTGGATGAGAACATGCCTGAACAGGTTAATTAACAATATCTACACCTTAGTGTTCACTTGACAAACATTTCAGTGTTTCCTCTGCGCAGAGTCAGCTGCTGTCATTGATCATAGAATCATCGAGTCCTATAGCACGGACACTGGCCCAAGATTTCTATCCACGCTAAACCCTTTTCCATGCACTTGGCCCATATCCTTCTAAACCTTTCCTATCTATGTATTCGTCAAAATGCCTTTTAAATGTTGCTAATATACCCACTTCAACCACTTCCGCTAGCAGCTCTTTCCATACGCATATCACCCTCTGTGTAAAAAAGTTGTCCCTTCAGATTCCCATGTATTCTTTCCCCTCTTACCTTAAACTGATGCCTTCTAGTCCTCGATTCCCCAACCCTGGGAAAAAGATTGAGTGCATTCACCCTATCCATTCCTCTCATGGTCTTATACACTTCGATAAGATCCCCCCTCAGTCTCCTACGTTCTAAAGAAAAAAGTCCTACCTTGTCCAACTTCTCCTTATAATTCAGTCCCTTGAGTACTGGCAACACCCTTGTAAATTTCTTCTCCACGCTTTCCAGTTTAATAATATCCTTCCTATAGCAAGGTGATCAAAACTAAACACAATATTCCAAAGATAGTAGCTCTTTGTCCAGTCCCTCAGTGCCTGTCCCTCTTCTCGTCCTCCTCAACATCTCACTAACCCCAACCACAGTGCTATGGCATAAGGTGTCCTTTCCCCCATGGTCTCTGAACTGCTGTTTGAAAAGGGAAGAAGAAAGGAACTAGATCGGGTTTTAAGTTGTGTCCCTACCTCCAAACCAGGAAGCATGTAACAACACCTCTGAACAGGCTGATTAAAAATACCTAGCATTGAATCAGCAGAAAGTCTTGCAATTGTTTCATTTAATTCACAAGTCTGAATTAAGTTTTAAACACAAGGCAAAACAATTAAGACTAGAGCCTCACTCAATGTGTGCAAGGCTGAATCACAAATAAATGTCAAGGAGACATAAACAGCAAGATATTACAGATGCTGGAAATCTGAAAAAAGACAAGGAGAATGCTGAAGAAATGCATCAGGACTGATAGCATTGTGTGGAGAGAAATTGATACTTCAAGTCTGGATGGGTCTTCTTCAGAACTGTAAACTCAAATGGTAGAGAGAACTGAGAATTAATTTGACATAGAGCTTTCCACATTCTCTGGTCATCTTAAAGTACTTCATAGGATCCCTACAGTGTGCAAGCAGGCCATTTGGCCCATCAACACTTTAAAGAGACCCATCTTGTCCCTGTAATGCCTGCATTTCCCATGGCTAATCCACCGAGCCAGCACAATCACTGGACACTATGGGCAATCCACCCTAACCTGCACATTTTTAGACTGTGGGGGAAAACCCCACACAGACACAGGGGAAATGTGCAAACTCCATATGGACAGTCACCAGAGGATAGAATTGAACCCAGGTCCTTGGCACCATGAGGCTGCAGCACTAACCACTGAGCCACTGTACCACCAATCAAATATGTCACAGCCAATGAAATACTTCTCAATGTGCACCTACTGTTGCTTTGCAGTGAAATATTCCAGCCATTTTCTGCACAGCAAGATCCCAAAACAGTGATCAATTAAATGACCAGGTATCCTGTATGGGCAATTGAGATGTTTAATGACTTACTTGAAAAACCACAATGCTAACAGTACAACAGTCTCTCGGTGCTCTATTGCTGTGTGAACCACAATTATGTTCTCACACATCATATGTGAGAAACTGGAAGGCAAGACATTGTTCAGATCATTCATAACGATCTTCCCCAGCATGTCATATCTGCTTTGTCAAACACATGAGTCTTTCGCTTACGGTCAGAGCTCCAGCCAGCGATAGTATTGAGCGTGCAGACCTCACGGTATAATAGCTGCCCAGGCAATAGCTGAAGCTTTATATTACAACACATATGGGGGCAGTAAAAGCAGTGGAGTAAAAGAATCTAAGCAAGCTGGACTTGAGTGGTACATATTTGCAGTGATCACTGACATGATTTCCCCGTCCCAGCACAGCATTGCCACCAGCTCAGCAAGATAGACGAGCTTTCTGTAAGGACTTTGAATTGAGTTAGTTTTATTGTCACATGTTCTCAAATGAGTACAGTGAAAAGCTTACAAGTCACCACCTAGGTACAAAGGTACACCGCCTGAGGTTAACATGAAGGACAGTCCTTCTCAAACTCTCCCCTCGCCTGAGGCATGTTAAACCACTACCAGTCGTCTCTCTCTACTGGGAGAGAAGCCC
The DNA here is from genome assembly GCF_021869965.1 of Rhincodon typus. Taxonomy (NCBI): domain Eukaryota; kingdom Metazoa; phylum Chordata; class Chondrichthyes; order Orectolobiformes; family Rhincodontidae; genus Rhincodon; species Rhincodon typus. The sequence goes on along the minus strand of NC_063365.1, from coordinate 8,452,144 downwards.
TGTGGCCTAGTAACACTATGAAGACTTCACTGACTGACAAAAGTACCCAGGTATAGATCCTTCAGTACAAGAGGAAAAATAATTAGAAATTAAAAAGGTCAGCATCGCAGATTATCGGAATGAATTAGAAAACAGAGAAACAAAAAGTTCAGAACAACAGTCCTTCCAACCCAATCCATCTTTCAGGCTGCTCAGAGATATTTTGGCTGAGGTGAGCTATTTGCTTTGTTCAACACTGTGACTTTCCATTAATTAATTGAAATGTTTCCTGGGCAGAGAAAAGGAGTGAGGGACATATTTTCCTGTTTTTGGCAAAAACAGAGTCTGAGCCTGGCAGCAGGTTTTAGTTCTCTCCCGACCATGTTGCTGTTGGACATAAGTGTTGTTATCTGTTCAGGGTAACTCTTTAGCCTGGGGATATTCTTGGTGGGAGACCACCGCGACAATTTGTTTAAAGCATGTTTGGTATTTTTGTACTCAACTTGAAATCCTCGGTCAAGAGCACTATGCATGTAATGTTCATGGGGGCTGGCGCAGTAGGGCTAGTATCTTTTTGCATAGTAAGCCAGAAGTCCAAGCTAATGCTCTAGGGACATTGTCAATTGTCGTTCTGGTAGCTGGTGGAATTTAAATTCAAAATTAATTTAAAATATCTGAAATATACAGCTAGCCCCAGTGGTGTTGACCATGAAACTAGTATCATGTTTTCAAATTAATTTATTCATGGGATGTGGGCATTACTGGCTCAGCCAGTGCTTATTACCCATTCCTAATTGCCCTTGAGAGGGTGGCGATGAGCTGCCTTCTTGAACCACTGCAGTCCCGTTTGGTGTAGGTAGTCCCACAATGCTGGGAGAGTGGGAATTCTAGGATTTTGACCCAGTGACTCTGAAGGAAGAATGATAAATTTCCAAGTCAGGATGGTGAGTGGCTTGGAAGAGAACATTAACATGGTGGTGTTTCAGTGTATTTTTTTTGTACAAAAATAGAATCCCTACAGTGTGAGAGCAGGCCATTCAGCCCATCAAGTCCACACCAACCCTCTGAAAGGCATCCCACCAGCACTCACTCCCTAACCCTTCATTTCCCATAGCAAATCTGCCTGACCTGTACATACCTGGATGCTACAGTACAGCCAATCCAGCTAAATTGCACATCTTTGGACTGTAGGAAGAAACAGGAGTACACAGAGGAAACCCGCATGGGCACAGGGAGAATGTGCAAACTCCACAGAGACAGGGTGGAATTGAACCCAGGTCCCTAGCGCTGTCAGGCAGTAGTGCTAACCACTGAGCCACCATGCTGCCCATATCTGCTGCACTTGTTCATCTAGATCATGATGGTTGTGGATTTGGAAGGTACCATGTAAGGAGCCTTGGTGCATATCTGCAGTGCAAAGTGTAGATGGTAAACACTGCTGCTAACTAAGCACCAGTGACAGAGGTAATGAATGTTTGTAGGTGTGATGCCAATCAAGCGGGCCGCTTTGTTCTGGATGGTGTTGTTGTTGGAGCTTCACCCATCCAGACAAGTGGGGAATATTCTATCCCACTCCTGCCTTATGCCTTGTAGATGGTAGACAGGCTTTAGCGAGCCAGGAGGTGAGTTACTCTCTGCAGATACCTAGCTTCTGACCTACTCTTGTAGCAGTATTATTTATACAGCAAGTCCAGTTGGTTTCTGGCGAATGGTCACTTATGTCAATTATTATAAAATTCACACTGGTTAACCAATGTTCTTCTGGTATTGAAATCTGCCACCTTTACCTGGTCTTGTCTATGTATGACTCCAGGCACACAGCAATGTGTTTCACTCCGAAATGATCAAAGAAGCCATTCAGTTCAAGAGCAATTAGGAATCGACAATAAATGCTGGCCTTGCCAGCAGTACTCAAGTCTCATGGAAGAAAATGAAGAAAATTGAACAAGGAAGGTGATTGGTCATATAGTCATTTGGTATTGATTTTAGTTCTGCCTTCAACACTATAGTTCCAATGAAACTCATCTCCAAACTCCGAGACCTAGTACTCCGCTCCCGCTCTTTGCAACTAGATCCTCAACTTTCTAACCTACTGACTACAATCAGTAAGAGTAGGAGACAACACTACCTCCACAATAATCCTCAACATCAGTGTGATGCAAAGTTGCATGCTCAGCCCCTTACTACGCTCCTTACACACTCATGGCTGTGTGGCCAAATTCTGCTCTAACTCCATTTACAAATTTGCTGATGACACCACTGTAGTGGGTTGGATCTCAAACAATGACAAGACACATGAGAAGAAAGGCATAGACAATTTAGTGGTATGGTATATGGACAACAATCACTCCACCAATGCCAGCAAAACGAAGGAGTGTTTGCCAACTTCAGGAAGCAGAGTGGAGGACACGCCTCTGTCTGTACCAATGGTGCTGACGTGGAGATGGTCAAGAGCTTCAAGCTCCGAGGAGTAAATATCACCAGCAATCTGTCCTGGTCCATCCACGTTGATGCTACAGTCAAGAAAGCACACCCATGCCTCTACTTCCTCAGGAGGCGAAGGAAATAAATATTGTCTACAATGACTCTTACCACTTTTTATAGATGTACCACAGAAAGCATTTTATCCAGATGCATCACAGCTTGGTATGGCAACTGCTCTGCCCAAGACTGCAAGAAATTACAGAGAGTTGTGAACACAGCCCAGTCCATCATGAAAACCAGCCTTCCTTCCATTGATTCCATCTATGCTTCCCACTGCATCAGGAAAGCAACCAGCATATCAAAGACCCTCCCACCCTGGTTAAACTTTCTTCCACCCTCTTCCATCGGGCCGTAAATATAAAAGTTTGAAAGCACATACCAACAGGTTCAGGAACAGCTGCTTCCCTGTTGTTATCAGACTTATGAATGTACTTTTCATTTTAGAGTTGGTCTTTCTCTGTAGGTGTGACACTACATTCTGCACTCTGTTCTATTACCCTGATGTACTAATGTAAGTTATGATTTGTCTGGTTAGCACGCAATACAATATTTTTCAATGTATCTCTGTACATGTGACACTAATAAATCAAATCAAATCAAATAGTGAATGGTGGAGATTGTTCTGGTGTTTTCTCCTGCCCCTGTGTATGACCCTATGGATCAATAAAGGAATAGCAATTCAGAGTATGAGAATGGCACCTGTAATTGCTGCCTTGTAGATTGCAATAATCCTTTTGCTACACAATGCACCTAACTTTAGGTTTCTTTCATTCACACTTCACAATAGAATTTCAGAATCTCCATCTGTCCATAATGCCTCACTGGCTAGAGTAATTTTAGCAACTTCATGCCCTTCCTACACGTTACTATCCAATCTTTAGGAACAAAGCGTGTTATCAGGTTCTCACATAAACTGCTGAGGTTTCAATGTTTCAATGCAATAAGTTACATTACAGATTCTCCACACCCTCCCCTGTGAAACAGAACTTACCGAATGGTTTCACTTTCACTATGGACGGTGTAAAAAGTAGCCTGTGTCACATAACCATCTGCTTAGATTTTCTTAGAGATAGTAGGAACTACAGATGCTGGAGAATCTGAGATAACAAGGTGTAGAGCTGGATGAACACAGCAGGCCAAGCAGCATCAGAGGAGCAGGAAAGCTGATGTTTCGGGCCTAGACCCTTCTACAGAAACTTTCATTTCTGAAGAAGAGTCTAGACCCGAAATGTCAGCTTTCCTGCTCCTCAAATGCTGCTTGGCCTGCTGAGCTCATCCAGCTCTACACCTTGTTATCTCTGCTTAGATTTTCTTCATTGTTTCATATTTTATGAAATCAAGATGCTTCCATTGCCATGTTGCAAATGTGTTGCTCAATCATCTACCAAGAAAAATCTATATACAAACACACTGTCAGTTAGCTCTGAGATAAAATCATTAACTTTTCTGAAGAAGGGTCTCGACCCGAAACGTCAGCTTTCCTGCTTCTCTGATGCTGCCTGGCCTGCTGTGTTCATCCAGCTCTACACCTTGTTATCTTAGATTCTCCAGCATCGACAGTTCCCACTATCTCAGTCAGTTAGTTTTGTTGGCTGGGCTGCTGGTTTGTGATGCAGAGTGACACCAACAATGCAGGTATAATTCCTGTAGGTGCTGAGGTCATTATGAATGTCCTGCCTTTGCAACCCCACCTTAAGCTCACCACTTCTCTCTGTCTCTCTAATGGAACAATGGTGCTTCTTAGTTTAGCTATTCATCTCAACAATACTTTATCCATAGCAACGCCTCTATCAATCAGAGTCAACTTGTCGGCCAGTCAGCACCCCTTTTCTCCTGTAGTAGAAATTGTTGTGACTATTTGAAATTTGGCATTCTTGCATCTGTCCAGATGACTGCGGAAGAGAAAATTTTGATGAGATTCAGCAAGATTCACGCTCTGGGATACCAGTGACTGTTTGTATACAAACAAAGCAGAAGTTAATCAAAATAATATGAACTTAAATAAATTCTAACCCAAACATGACCTGTGCTGGCTACTTATCTGGGCCAGTAAGGTTCTGCAAATCCATAAATTCAACATCTGTGAGAACAAAACTAAATTCCACATCATGGGAATGTGGATTCTGCAGTGAATATGTTCAATTATATTTAAAGAGAGATATTCAATAATCTGTAATACATCATTGGCTTCTATTTACAAAAATTAACATTTTTAACGAGTTTGATTGTGGGAGAGGAGCACATAAATATTGTGATTTACTACAGAATAATCTTGCCTGATTTTTTAATCAAGCCAGGCAAAACAACTTGTTGTTACCAGCAGCTAAGGGTTAAACAATAGGAAAAGGATGCCTGGTGTTCTGAATTTGATTTGTATCGACTGACCTCAACCTTCATAACCTCATGGATTTTTAACTTGTTAACCCTCATTGATTTTGGTAGATTTACTCAATAATTTATCCAATTAAATTGGACTCCGCAATGCTCCTGGTGAGAAAGAAGGGAAGAAAAGGCTGGGGCTTTCAAATTGTGCACACTTCAGATACCGCGGAATGCTGCACGGTGTGAAATGCATGGTGAGAGAGGAACTGAGGCATTGCTTATATACAGGGATCTTGGGCCAGCTATATGAGACAGACGTTTCTGGTTTTTAAGTGCCACTTTAGGACTTGGGCACAAATGCTAGGCTGCCAGTCCAGTGCTAGCTATGTGCTTCTCTGTTGGAGATACTGAACAAAATGTAATGCCCCTCCTTTGAATCCAAGTTCCAAGGCAGGAGGGATCATTTGATCAGGTGGGATGGTGTAAGGTACCAGTCCAATCGCTTCCCAGTTAAATTTGCGACAGAAAGGTTCAAGCCTGGCCTTGCTCTCTGGGCATCAATTGAAGACTTGAAGTAGACAATTAATCCCCACTTAAGGGCTTCATCCCAACTCCACTGGCATTACCCGCAGAGGGGGTAATGGATTACAAGGACTACCCATGTGGAGAGACAGAGAGCCCCTTGCGGCTGGGAGGGGTGTCCCAAGTTCATACATGTTCAGTGTCTGATGCAGGAGCCCTGCATTGGAAAAGGGAGCTTTCCCAGTAAGGAGCCATCCCTCGCCTTTTTCTCCAACAATGCACCTCCCCTCCTCAGTGCCACAATCCCGTTCACACCTTTTCTCCAGGAGAGATTCCTGGCTTGATGGGAAAAGTGCTGAAATTAAATGCCCCTGTGGACGTGGAACCATGGCTTCTAGTTTCTTGATGGCATTTCAGTATTTAGTTTCTCCTGGCACTGTATTCACATGGGAGCACCACCCACTTTGGGGGTGAATGTCAAGCGCCCGGTCTGACCACATTAGACGCTACCTGCCCTCTGTCTCTTGGATGAAACATGAAACCCAGGTCTTATCTCTCCTCTTGAGTAGAAAATGAAAAATCTCATTGATCACCTGATCAATAGTCCTCCTCAAATCGACACTCTGAAAAGAGATTATCTAATCATTATAACATTATGAAAGGTTGCTGTGTGCAAATTGGTTGCTCATAACATAGAACCCCTACAGTGTGGAAGCAGGTCATTTAGCCCATAAGGTCCATGCTGACCCTCCAAAGAGCATCCCACCCAGATTCAACCCCCTACCGTATCCCTGTAACCCTGCATTTCCCATGCCTAACCCACACACCCTTAGACACTATGGGCAATTCAGCGTGGCCAATCCACCTAACATGCACATCTTTGGACTGTGGGAGGAGATTGAAGCACCCAAAAGAAACCCACACAGACACTGGGAGAACGTGCAAACTCCACACAGACAGTTGCCCGAGGGTGGAAACAAACCTGGTTTCCTGGCGCTGTGAGGCAGCAGTGCTAACCACTGAGTCACGGTGCCGCCCAATCACTAAATCCCATCAGTCACTCTGTGCCTTGTCTGTGAAGCATCTGAGGCATTCTGTGGTTGTGAAACATGCTATATAAATGTAAGTATTTGCTAGATAAGTGTTGTCACCAGGTAACAGGCAGAATCAGGACATCAGATTGGAAACTCCAGAATGTGGAATAGTTCTGCAGCAACTTCTATAGTGGAGCATTTCAAAACCGACTAATTGACCATCTGAATCAGTTTTCATTCTAGATGCATTGTGCTCCATGGACATGAGAAACAGACCTTTTCCGTTCCAATATAAATTTAGCACAAACACATTTGCTGACCATTGTGCCAAATTTTAATACATTTGTTGTAAATTGGCTGTTGAGAGGGCTCATCTGTTTGTGGAATACAGCACCACAATGTTTAAAACATCCCCGAAAGGTTGCAACTATTTGAACTGGGCTATTTCTGTCCTGCTTTATGTACACTTTGTTCACTGATTAAAGTGTCTGGGAACTGCCGTGATTTCAAAACATTGCAAAAGAAAAATGAAAGCAAAGCAATCTCCCCAATGGCATGTAATTTCCTGAAGATTCCATCACCTCGTTACTTTATGCTTATTTTTTTTGTTCCATTTCATAAAAGGTTTCTCCTCTTGGAATTTATAAATGGGGGATGGTATTATTCTCAAAGTACAAGGGCAGGTAAGAGAAACAAAAGAACTGGCAACAGAGTGTTTGTTTTATAAGCGGCGCATGAAAGCGTTAATGGTTAATCCACACAAAACACAGATGTCTGCTGCTTTGGAAGTCCCATTACAAAAAGGATATTAAAACCTTACAGAGTGAATGATGTAGATTTATCAGGATGCTGGCAAGGCTGGAGGGAGATCTTCTGATACATTAAAGACACACACACACATGCACACATACACATGCACACACACACACGCATACGCACACACACACACACATACACAATGGGGTCTATAATTATAGCTATAGGCTATGATAGAGAGAATATTTCCATTGCAGTGGAAAAGGAGATCTAAAATGGTGACAAGTTTGATGGATGTATGGGAAAAGGCTGATTAGACACCAACATAGAGGCAACATGGCATTATGAGAAAGATTAGGAGAAATGAATTTACACAGGGAGTTGTTGACCCAGTTGCCATTGCATCTCTTAAAGGAAAGCTGGTGAACTTTTCAAAGAGAACATATAAGACTGTCAGGGGGACAGGGCGATTGTGTGGGAGATAGGTGGGAATTTGGAAGTTGTTTGCTGTGTCAAAGATCCAAAACAGCTATGATGGACCATATGGACTCCTAATGTCCTAAGTTATCTATGATTCTGTTCCAACAGAGAAAAGGTGCCAGTTGGCTTTTAGCTTCAAGGCCTACAGCTTTACAGAAGCTGACAGGACGGTTAATAATCCCCTATGAATGGCAAACCAGGCTTGAGGGGTCTCATGGCCTAATCATGTTCCCATTCCTATGACATTCATTCAGAGACAAACAATAAGTTGAAAACAAATTGGTGAAAAGAATGAGGTGGGAGACCAAGTGTAACTTTAAAAGATGATCAACGAATTAATATGAAATATAACAAAGATTAACATATCGCGGGTTAAACATATTCAAAATACTTGACAATGGATGCAATAATCTTTCCCTGTCTACAATTTCAGAAATGCGTTTTTCAGCAACATATTGAAAATGTCTTGTATCCTGTTATCTATTTACTTCAAAAAAACACCCCCTTTAAATTCACAGGCAGCTTTTGAAGCAGCTGTATTTGAGAGATAATGGCAATAAAAACATAATCCTGTAATAAAAAAGAGATATTGATGGCGATGTTGGAATAAGAAATATTGAAATATAAGTTTGAAGCTAATTGCAAAAACATAGCTAACTGGAAGATGAAAACCAGCTGGTAGGAGTTTAATCCAGGGATATATTTGGATTCCTAGAAGAAATGTCTACACACAAAAAAACTCACAAAATAACAAAAAAAAGGTCTAAATGTTTAATAGTACTGACAGAGTCATGGAATGTTGGGAAAAATGGTACAAGGGGGTTTAATGTACAGCAGACCTTTTGCAAATTCAATGCTTTTGTGGTCCAGCTACCACGCAGATGATAAGACTGTAATAATAAATTTTAAAACAAAATGCCCCTGGCCTTTATAACAGGCTGATCCAATTATTTAAAAGCTGAGAGGGGACTGGCAGTACACAGGATTGATGCAGAGTTGCAAATCACTGCCCAGTTAATTCTTGATTTCAGCTGGTCTATCAACTAGTATGAAACAGGCACTGAGCACAAAGCCTTGGGGGAAGAGGGGAGCAGTTTCTGAATGAGGTGGAACAGAGTTCGAAAAGCAAGGCATTCGCCTCCTACCTCCCAGGAGTTGCAGGCCTGAGGAAGAGATATCGGTTGATGGATTTGGGCAAGAACCTTGAGGATGTGGGAGAAGGTGCGATAATATTTAAGGGGTTGTGGAGGGAGTGATGATATTAACTAAAGTGCAAGGGAAGTATCCAGGTACTGAAATGTAGGAAGAGGACAGGCACATGGTTCTCGCATCAGTAATTGGACTTTTGAGGGTAGACTGGAAAAATTTGAAGTTTGTAGCCTGGAATATGAGCAGGATTTAATATGAAGGTGTACCGTAGCAAACAGTATTGCAAAAGTCAATCCAGAATGCCATTTCATATTAAGTAGCATTATTTAATAGGTGGTCAATGCTTCAAAGTAGGAAAAAGACCTTTAGGACAGTTATTGGATGTTTGACTCCACATACACACAGAGCAACCAATACTTGGAAGAAACGCCGAAAGAATGGTGGAGGGGAGACTCCCTGGTTGACATGAATGACTCATGACTCTAATTTCCTACTCGAGGCGCTTTACCATTTTGGCATGTGAAGCAAAGTATCTTTTGGAACAAGGTCAATGTATGGGGATGAATTAGGAATAATTAGAATGGTGCTGATTACGCCAACACAAAGTTTCCCTCAGCAGTGCAGTCAGAGGTACCAGCCAAGTGAACTGAGCAAACTTTGCCTGTGACTATTTTGAAATAACTATAGTCTCATTTTGGGAACAGCTAGATGTGACATTCAGGAGAGAATGAGGTTGTTCTGAGTGGTTGAGCTAACGGGATGTCTTCTAGACAACTTATTCAGATCAGGGTGGAAGTCTTCCTGCTATCTCAGCCACCTCGCTCTTTGGGCTATGGAAATAGTGTTCAGTTTGCACTGCTGCACATAAAGCAAGGCATTTTCAGCCAGATCGCTAGGAAAGAATGTATTTGTACCTGGTCGCTAAAGAGGAAACAGCAACAATCTGTTGTTCCAGCATGAACCAGATTTTTACCATTAAACAGTTAGCCCTGAAATACCATGACCATGATGAAACTCTTAAAAACTTTATGAACTGTGCTCCAGTATCTTGGATCGTTATGGAAAGATGATATGTATTAAGATTATTTTTGGAATACCAGAAAATATCATAAAGTAATGTTTTATTCTGACTCATAAGCAACAATGGTTCCAGACAGACCATCCACAGACTTAAGGTTTCTCCAATAACTCAAAGCCATGAGTAATGTGGACTGTTCCTGTCTCTAATTTCTGACTTGAGGCACTTTATGAATTTGGCATTGTAAAAAAAGTACCTTTGAACTAAGGTCAATACATCAGGAAAGATTAATAATAATTAGAATTTTGCTGATTAAGCCAACACAAAGTTTTGTTCAGCACTAGCTTTGTAGTTACCAGCCAAGTGACTTGAGCAGACATTGCCTGCAACCATTTTGGAATGATTATTGTTTTAATCCAGACAGTAATCTTGGTTGCATTGAGAAGATCCTGGGGCAAATCAGCATCATAACCAACAAAGAAAATCTTGAAGAAATCATCGCAGCATTTTTCACCTTCTCCAGCTGGGAGGTAATGTGGAACTTACCATATTACCTTTGGAATCTTTAGAATGTTTCTTCCATTGAAATTAATGAAAGGTGAGTAGGGTCAATAATGTCTTGGAGGGGGGTGGGTTTGTTGCTCTGTCTATTCACTACTTCAGTGGTGAACGTGAAAATTTTCACCCAGTTACCTCAGAAAGTTGTTTACTTTGGTCATAAAATTCGAGGAAAGGTTAAGAACCTAGAGTTCTATTGATGTGATTTTGACTTATTTATTACTGTCACATGTACTGAGGTACAGTGAAAAGTGCTGTCTTACGTGCTTTACAGGCAGATCATACTACAACAGTGCATGAGGGTAACAGAACAGGGTGCAGGATACAATGTTACAGCTGCCAAGAAGGTGCAGAAATAGAGTGCAACATTAACATTTGAGAGGTCCATTCAAAAGTCTGATAACAATAGAGAATAAGCTGTTCTTGAATCTGATTGTACATGCATACAAACTTTATATATCCTGATGGAAAAGGGTCGTTTTATTATGATGATTCTCTTTACTACCACAGCTTACTGTACTTGTTATTTAAGTGAGGGCGTGGACTCAGAGAAAATGCTTTTCTCCAGGTATGCTGGCTACAAACTAGGAAGCATGAGAAAGCGGCCATTTTAAAAAAAAACAATTAAGATGGGAGTGCAGCCTGAACAGATACAGGAAGCTCATCATCATCAAACAGATGTTGCTCACTACCTTGATCTTAAAACTCTAGAATGGTTGCAACAAAGAAAGGAGGCCATTCAGTACAATGTGTCCAGACTGGCTCTCTGTGAATGATTTCACTTTGAATAATTATTCAATTCCCTTTGGAAGCCCGATTGAAGCTGATTCCAATGCAATCTCCACAGTCCATTTCAGGATTACAGCTACTCATTGGGTAAGGATGATTTTCCTCACAGAGTTTTCACAGTAATGAACCAGCCCATACTGGTCATCAAACATCTATCTATTCAAATGCAGTTTTTCAGCTACTGGCCCACAGCTTTGTATACTGTGGCACATCAAGTAGTCAAACAAATGCTTCTGAAACGCCTCAGGGGTTCTCACCTCTACCACTCTTTTAAGCAATGAGTTCCAGATACCCACAGCTGTCTGAGTGAATAAACTTTTCCTCGAATCCCCTCTAAACCTTTTGTCCTTACCTTAAAACTATGCCTCTGGCTTATTGACCATGCTACTAAAGGATAGTATTCTCCCTATCTGTCCTAGCTCTGCCCCTCATTATTTTGTGCAGCCCAATCAGGTTCCCCCACCCCCTCAGACTTCTCTTCTTCACAGCCTATCTAATCTCTTCATAGCTGAATCACTCCAGCCCAGGCAACATCCTGGCAAATATCCTTTACACTCTGTCTGCTATCCTCCAGTTTGAAGTCATAGTAGAAGTTTTGTTTTGAATAAGATCTGGGTCTTTAAGTTCACTTACATCACACATTCATAGGATATGATAACACTGTCCTTTGTTGCCCTGTTAGGCTTATGGATGTTAGTTGGGAATGTGAGTGAGAAATTTGGTTCTGGTTTCAAGTGTCATGTACAGCCTGAACGCAGAGTTTAAATTTGAACGACGTATAGTGCACGAACAAAAGTGGTATTTTTCTGGTAGACATGATGAAAAAGCCTCTTACCTGATATGGTTATGAAACAGAATTTACACTGTCCCATGGCACTACCTGAGCAAGACTCAGTTAATAGTCTTCTGTCAAAGCATCCTGCCTAAAAACAGAATTCATTGTCAGTCAGTTTGTGGCACCTTGCTGCAGATAAAATGTTTTTTGTGTTTGCTTTTAGGAGAAGATTCACTGGACTTCAGCTCTAAAGTATTTCAGAAAGTGATGGCAATGCTCTGTATGGAACTAAAGTCGTCCTTTTATGCAATTTATCTTCCATGTATTCATTATTCCTCCATGAATTTATAAAAGTAACTTGTACAATAGTTGTTGGGGATTAGGATGGACTGGAATTTGTGATTTTGGTTCAGGGAAACAGTTCAGTTCCTTGCCACGGCACTGTCCAGTGTGTATAGGTAGACCAGGCCGGTGTTAATAGTGGGGAATGGGCTCATCATCCAGTTTAGGACAGTGTTTGGTCATCGGAGGCAGGCTATGGAATGAGGGGTAATGGGACTGGCCAAAAACAGCACTGACTTGGTGGAAGGTGCAGCTTCATAATGGAGAGGGAGCTAGAGAGTGTCAACAAGTAGAGATGCACTCTCTTAAATTCCACAGTTGTTCATGATCTTGGAGGAACACCTTTAATAGCTGCAGCTCCAGTCCAGATGCCATTATAAGTCTCGGGGTTTTGAGGGGGCATTGGGAAGGGGCTCCTTTGCATTATTAATTGTGCCACCCTCCCACCGACCTTCCATCTTGAGGCCACCACACTGATTTCAACATGTTGGGATTTGTAGATAGAAGGATACTGCTAGCATTCCCCTTTCCTTAACCGGGTTTGAGGGCCTATTTGATTTACAATAGGGTAAAATGAATCTTAGTAAGGGGTAAAAGGCAAAGTCACCATAGTCCTGCTTTACAATAAGAGCCAACTGCTGTTGGGTTTAACCTGAGGACCACCAAGCTAGGGCAAGGGGAGAGGATGAGAAGGTGGGACCTGTTGGCAACACTTTACATTGCAAACCAGCCATCCAGCCAACTGAGCTGACTGACCCCTATAGTTTATTCCATGATAGCAATTAGATATAAGTTGCTTATTAAACATTGTTACCAGGACTTATTTTTTGGGAAACAGAGATAGCACATTTCTCTCCTTCAGAATCCAGAGCACTCCTGATCCACTTCGAAGACAGGAAATCACCAGACTGGGTGGACCTTAATGCAGTCCCAACATTAACCTTTTCAGAACCATTAGCTATACGAGAATAAGACTGAGGAAAAAAATTCAAAAGCTGCATTCACAATTAAGAAGCAGTTTCCTGGAATGAGGAGGAAAAGACCATCTCCAGTCATAGAAGGGTTGTAAACAATGCACACAGAACATTCAGAGGTGAAAAGGGGCTTTTTTTTAACACAGTGGTCTGAGATTCACTGCCCAACAGAATGCCAGGTGTAACTTCAATGTAATAACATTTGAAAGGGACCTGCCTCAATACTCGAATCACCTCCTTCCATACTGTGAGGTCCTGTAATTCCTGGAAAAGGAAAATAAAAAAGCTCACCTCATTTATGGTGAGGGCAATGGCAAAGCATTAATTGAAGCCAAAGGAGATTGCTCTTTCATGTAAGGTGGCAAAAGTGCTAAGAAACTAAAAAAGTACCTGTTTCCACTTCCCACACACAATTAAATTATCTTTATAGTCACATGCATTCGAATGAGTGCAGTGAAAATTTTGCAATCTTGCCACTAACGACACCACCTTGGGTACAAGATACCTGGGTAGAAATACTCAAGTATTTGGTATAAAATAGAGGAAATAAATAAATAAAATGTCCAACAAAAGAATAAAAAGAAACATTTTTTAAAAAGTACTCAATTTGCAGTTTTTTTACACACTAGTCTGTGCTGGTACCCAGCCTCCAAACCACAGTAGGCCAAGTCTCTCCATCAGGCCAGACGTCAAAACTTGAGGCCTCACCTCCAGTCCACAAAGGGCTTTAGCTCTCCGTAAAGCTTCTAGTCCGGGAGTTGGCTCCCCCAGTGATGGCCTCCAGTCGGGGAGTTGGCTCCCCCAAGTGATGGCCTCCAGTCTGGGAGTTGGCTCCCCCAGTGATGGCCTCCAGTCTGGGAGTTGGCTCCCCCAGTGATGGCCTCCAGTCTGGGAGTTGGCTCCCCCAGTGATGGCCTCCAGTC
>NC_063365.1:8378966-8437939 GCF_021869965.1 Rhincodon typus | reverse complement strand
GGCCTCCAGTCTGGGAGTTGGCTCCCCACGACGGCCTCCAGTCTGGGAGTTGGCTCCCCCAATGATGGCCTCCAGTCGGGGAGTTGACTCCCCCAGTGATGGCCTCCAGTCTGGGAGTTGGCTCCCCATGACGGCCTCCAATCCGGGAGTTGGCTCCCCATGACGGCCTCCAGTCTGGGAGTTGGCTCCCCATGACGGCCTCCAGTCTGGGAGTTGGCTCCCCATGACGGCCGCCAGTTCAGGAGTTGGCTCCCCACGACGGCCTCCAGTTCAGGAGTTGGCTCCCCATGATGGCCTCCAGTCTGGGAGTTGGCTCCCCACGACGGCCTCCAGTTCAGGAGTTGGCTCCCCATGATGGCCTCCAGTCTGGGAGTTGGCTCCCCATGATGGCCTCCAGTTCAGGAGTTGGCTCCCCATGACGGCCTCCAGTTCAGGAGTTGGCTCCCCATGATGGCCTCCAGTCTGGGAGTTGGCTCCCAACGACGGCCTCCAGTTCAGGAGTTGGCTCCCCATGATGGCCTCCAGTCTGGGAGTTGGCTCCCCATGACGGCCTCCAGTTCAGGAGTTGGCTCCCCATGATGGCCTCCAGTCTGGGAGTTGGCTCCCCATGATGGCCTCCAGTTCAGGAGTTGGCTCCCCATGACGGTCTCCAGTTCAGGAGTTGGCTCCCCATGACGGCCTCCAGTTCAGGAGTGGGCTCCCCATGACGGCCTCCAGTTCAGGAGTTGGCTCCCCATGACGGCCTCCAGTTCAGGAGTTGGCTCCCCATGACGGCCTTCAATCCGGGAGTTGGCTCCCCATGACGGCCTCCAGTTACTCCAATTTGTATATCTGAATTGTATATGTGAATGCCTCCCTCGAATTTTACCTTCGCTTCTTGTTGTTTCAGTTAATGGTTCTGAAAGGTTGCATTAAAAACAACTCCTCACCAACTGTTCTACTTGCATATCTCCTGTAAATTGCTTTAGAGTTCGACATCAAATAGGGTAACCTAGACCAGTGTTTGAATAGATGCTTTTGCAGATTCACAACAAATGCTAAAACTTATGAGTCTAAACCAATGGAAAACGTAAAATAATAATTAGCAGTGGAAGATGTTTTGTGATTTCATTGCAAGAAAAATCTGTGTCCATGAATGTGCATTGCAACAGTACGCCTCAAATGTACATCACAAGTTGTAAAACACATTGAAATAAAAACACTTGAATTTATGTAATACCTCACACAAACATGGGGTATCCAAATGTGTTTTACAGCCATTGTACCAGTTTGTCACATTTGTAATTTAGGATTTGCAGCAGTCAATTTCCACACAGCAAACTTCCACAAATTGGAAATCGATATTAACCAGCACACTGGTTACCATGATGTGATAAATATTGGCCTGGTGGCAGGGGAGGATATACCTTGGTTTTCTTCAAGCTCGCATTTTTCGCATCCACCTGGGAATGCAGAAAGGGAACCTGTCGATTATCACATCCAAAAGACAGCGCAGCATTCAGTATTTCACAGGAGTAGCTCAGTAGTTGGCACTGCTGCCTCATAGTACTAGGGACCCAGGTTCAATTCCACCCTCAGGTGACTGTGTTGAGTTTGCGCATTCTCATTGTGTCTGCGTTGGTTTCCTCCTGGTGCTCTGGTTTCCTCCCATAGTCCAAAGATGTATAGGTAAGGTGGATTGGTCATGCTAAATTGCCCATATGTTCAGGGATATGTAGGCTAGGTGGGCTAGCCATGGGAAATGAAGGGTTATAGGGAGAGGTAGGGCAGTGAGTCTGTGTGGGATGTTCTTCAGAGAGTTAGAGTGGACTTGATGGGCTGAATGGCCTGCTTCCACACTGTAGGGATCCCATGATGTTACAGAGAGGCAGCAAGGTCCTAAGCTCATGTTCTCATGTGAGACATGAGACCACAGATTTCTGACTTAGAAATGAAAGTGTTACTGAGTGAACCACGGCGCACACTTCCTGAGAATGTAAGGCGTTATATAAATGTAAGTTTTTATTTCTTATTTTCGATTCATCTTCCAGCACAAAGAAAGAAATGCTGCTGAAATCTTAAGGCTATCCACAAACATTACTCTGTATTACAGTCTGCAGGTGAGACTGTACACTCTAATCTGGAGATATTGTTCTTGTATCTTTCCGTATTTTGCTAATTATTCTTTGTAAGCCTGTCACAGCTGTTTTTTCGTAGTACATTGCCAACATTGGCTGCTCTCATAAACTTTCTAGTTCAATACACTGGAGGTTTCTTGTTGCAATAATGCAGAGCTGTTTAATATCTAGCCTTGGATGTTACAGAATACAAACAATGGTACAGCTGTCATGGATTCACTTAGTCAAGTTGCAAGACATGGTCCATGCAAGCGCACAACCAAGCAATGTGAAAATAACATATTTTGAATCCTGTGATTAGTGGATGTCACAGCTTGAAAAACAGTGACATATTGCTCCCTCGCAGTAGATAGTTTGTGCAGAGGGTTGAAGAATGCTGAAACAATAACAAACAAATCTTTTTCTGTGTTGTGAATTCACCACCCGAGTGCCAGGGCCGTGACACCTCTGCAGGACAATTCGGTCATTATCGAGGATAGAGTCACAGGGGTCTACAGCACAGAGAAAAAGGACCTTCAACCTACTGGGGCTGCACCAGTCAAGCACCTATCTATTCTAATCCCATTGACCATAGCCTTGTGTCTCGACATCGCAAGTGCACATCTAGACGCTTCGTCGATGTTATGAGGGTTTCTGCTTCTATGGCCTTTGTGGTGGGTGTGGAGGGGATCTGCTGGGGTCTGAAGAATTCGTAGTAGAACCGCAGACACTGCCACAGGAGGGGCAGGTGGTGTTTGAGAAGGGCAGGACACACTGGATTCTGCACTGTCCATGTGCTCGGCCCGGTGACACTCGAAGTGGCTGGCATCTTTGAGGTTGCTTCTTCTGCAATTTGTGCGTTCCAGGGCAAGTGATTCCCAAGTGTCATTGGGGTTGCTGTATTTATTTAGGGAGGTTTTCAGGGTGCCCATGTAGCATTTCTCCCGCCACCTCTCATGATCGCTTACCCTTGCAAAGTTTCGAGTACAGCACTTGTTTAGAGAGTTGGACATGTGGACAATGTGGCCTGCCCATCACAGTGCATTGACCAGTGCCTCAATACTGGGGATATTGCCCAGGGAGAGGACATTCACGTTGGTATGCCCATCCTGCCAGTGGATTTGCAGGATTTTGTGAAGGCACCTCTGGTGATAACTCTCCAGGTCTCTGCTGCACATGGTCTATGTTTCTGATACAAACAGGAGGGTGGGGACCATAGCTGCTGCTCTGTGGACTATGAGCTTGGTTCTGAGTTTGAGCTCCAGGATTTCCAACACTGTGTTCCTCAGGCATCTGAAGGTTGCACTTTGCATTGGTGTCAATGTTGGATTTCATCGTCAATGTCTGCTCACACTGAGAAGAGGGTCCCAAGGTATGGGAAATGATCCACTTTGAGATCCAAGGATTCATTTCTATGGTACCCTTTTGGACAAAGTCCTGTGGTACAGTTGGTACGTTCTGGCCTTTCAGCCAAGCCTCTGGCTTGATGACCAAGGAAGATACATTCATAACATGGCCTTTGACTCAGAGAGAACTACAGCACAGGAAAAGGCCCCTCGGTCCTTTGAGCCTGTGCTGGTCTAAAACAAACACCTAACTATTCCGATCCCAATTTCCAGCACTTGACCCATAGCTTTGTATGCCTTGGCATCACAGGTGCACATTTAAATATTTCTTAGATGTTATGAGGGGGAGTATCGACTTGTAAACCTGTCCAAGATGTAGCAATGGCAAACAATAAGTGCAGAAGGGGTTCCTGGTCAGCTGTGAGATGAAAGGAAAAGTGGAGTCTCTACCATCACTATCCAGAGCTCTGGACTACAACATGAATGTAAAAATGTATGTTGCACAATGAACTGGCCTCCTGAGCGTGGGCTGAATGGCCACTGTGGACAGATTGTTGCCAACAGCATGGGGTTCAATCCCCATTCCAGCTGCCGTGGATTTCTTGCCGTGCCCATGGTGAACACTATAGTGCTGTGGGTCAGAGCAGCCTTTGGGCAGAGAACTAAAAGCATATTATCTTTCAGGATGCCTCAAAGTGCTTCACAGCCGATGAAGGATTTTCAAAGTGTTGTCAAGTGTAATGTAGAAAACTCCCAAAATGGCAAAATGATAGTGATCAGATAATCTGCTTCGTTGATTAAGGAGTTGGTATTGGACAGGAGGCCACTTTCTGATTTTCTTCGTCATTAGCATTTGCGGGGAGAGGCGGGGGGGTGGGGCTCCCTCAGTCTGTCTGGATGGCCCTCAAATCCACTGGTTGGTTTGGATAGACTCGTGATTGTATTGCAATCCTCTGGATGTGGGAAAACAAACTCCTGACAAAGGGAATTCACACCACAATACCCTCTCAGACACAAGGAAAACATCTCAAGGGATTGGCAGAGGCTCCATCCCGCCACAAGTCACATCCGGGAAACTTTGTCACTCGTTCGAAACTCAGTGCAACCCAGTCTCTCTGACAAGTTGGTACCTTACCACAAACATTCCGACAGGAATACTGTTCCCAATTCATGGGATTTTTTAAGTCTTTGACAGTAACATTTTAACAACAGGTAAAACGGCCTTTTATTTGCTCGAACTGTGGAGAATAATAAATCATTTAAAGTGCAAAATCTCCTTCTGGCAGGCATGCCCTGTCTGAGTGGCCAAGACGTAACTCCATCCTGGCAGTAACTGAGCCAGTAAGTGCTCAAACACGGATGGCTGATTGGCAACAGCACCTGATGGAAGGCTACAGGTATCACTTTCCATGTTGGAAGTAGCATGCCCTGGAAGTGCCGAACCACTTGGCCGTTTGAGTTCACCAAGTGCCAAGAACAAAGTCATTAAAGCTACTGTTGGAGATGAATTCAGCAATAAACCGAAATTTATGGAAAGTCTAAGCAGGGTTTGTGGGACATAATTAGGGTAAATGCATGGGAGTGTATCTTGCTCTTGCCTGTTTAAAATCTCCATGCATCTCGAATAGGAATATACCCATTTTTGACTATTGACCATAGCCATTGAAGCACAGAATTTTTTACAACACAGGAGATTGCCATTCAGCCCATCGTGTCTGTACTAGCTGTCTAACTGTGCGTCCAACTTTGTTCCAACCTCTTTCTCCCCGCAGCCATGCACGTTATTCTTTTTCATAATCAGCCAAGGTCCCTCTTAAATGCCTCAATTGACTCTACCTCAACCCCACTCTCAGTCGATACATTCTAGACCTTAGCCATTCACTGCACGAAAGTATTATTTCTCAGAGTGTACCTGCTTCTTTGGCCAAAAACTTTAAATCTATGACCTCTTGTTCTCAATCCTTCCATCATTGGGAACGATTTCTCTCTCATGTACAAGACATACCCATGGCTCAGGAGATGTGAACATTGCTGGTTTGGCCAGTGTTAATTGTCCATTCTTAATTACACTTGAAAAGGTGCTAATTTGTCTTCTTTGAGTATAGAAGTTGGGACGTCATGTTGAAGTTGAACATGATGTTGGTGAGGCCTCTTATGAAGTACTGTGTGCAGTTCTGGTCGCCATGTTATAGGAAGGATATTGTTAAATTGGAGAAGGTTCAGAAGAGATTTACCAGGATGTTGCAAGGAATGGAGGGTTTGAGTTACAGGGAGAGGCTAGATAGGATGGGACTTTTTTCTCTGGAGTGTAGAAGGTTGAGGAGTGACATTATAAAGGTTTATAAAATTATAAGGGGCACAGATAATATGAATGGCAAGTGTCTTTTCCCTAGGGTAGGGTACTTCAAGACTAGGGGGCATATTTTTAAGGGGAGAGGAGAAAAGTGTAAAAATGGCATGAGGGGCAACTTTTTACACAGAGAGTGGTTCGTGTGTGGAACGAACTTCCAGACAAAGTAATGGATGCGGGTACAGCTACAATGTTTAAAAGACATTTGGATAAATACATGAATAATAAATGTTTGGAGGGATATGGGCCAAGCGCAGGCAGGTGTGACTAGTTTAGTTTGGGATTATGTTCGGCATGGATTGGTTGGATCGAGGGGTTTGTTTTCTTGCTGTATGACTCTAGAACATTATGGCTGCAGCAGTGCATTCAGTTTAGGTGGACCACAATGCTGTTAAGGAGAGAGTTCCAGGATTTAGTTTGAGTGACACTAAAGGAGCGGTGATATATTTTCAAGTCAGGATGGTTTGTAGCTTGGAGGGGTATTTGCAGATGGTGGTGTTTCCCTGTATTTGCTGCTCTTGTCCTTCTTGATAATGATCATGGATTTGGAAAGTGCTGTCAAAGGAGCCTTGAATTTCTGCAGTGCATCATGTAAATAGTGCACTCTGCTTCTATTAAATATTGGTGGTGGCGAGGGAATGGATGTTTGTGGATGTGGTGCCAGTCAAGTGGGATGCTCTGTCCTGTTGGTGTCAAGCATCTTGAGTGTTGTTAGATCTGCACTCATCCAGGCAAGTGGGGAGCATTCCATCACACTCCTGACTTGTGCCTTGTAGATAGCGGACTGGCTTAAGGGAGTCAGGAAGTGAATTACTCACTGCAGGATTCCTAGTTTCTGACCTGGTCTCGTAGCTACAGTAAATATATGGCTAGTCCAGTTCAGTTTCTGGTCAACAATAACCTCTAGGCTGTTGATATCAGGGATTCGGTAATGGTAATTCCATTAATTGTAAAGGAATGATGGTTAGATTCCATGTGGTTGGAGATGGGTCACTGCCTAACTTACATGCAATGCGAATGTTACTTTTTGTTTGTCAGCCCAATACTGGGTATTGTCCAGGTCTTGCTGCATTGATAGACTGCTTCAGTATCTGAGGAGTCATGAATCATGCCAAAAATTGTGCAATCATCAGCGAACATCCCAACAAATTGACCTTATGATGGAGAGAAAGTCATTGATGATGCAGCTGAAGATGGGCCTGAGACACCGATGGGAAACTGCGTCAAGTAAAGGTTTTCACTTGGCCTAACCCAAAGATGGCATGGAGATTGGTTTCCTGGCCATTATGGTGCAGCAGGTGATCTCTCAAATGTGGAGACCCAATCAGAGGATTCAAGCCTCAGAGAAGCAGCCAGCTGCACTTCAAGGTGAGTAACAGAGACGGGGAATCATGAAGAAAGTGATCTCTCAGGCATATGTACAGAACCTTGATTGAAGAAAAAGCAAAAAGTAGCCAAACCATCACTGTGTGTGGTAAAGGGTGGGATGGATGCCTCTATGTGGTGCTCTTTGGCTGCAGTCCCACACTGGCAGGACCTAATGCCCTTCCAAGAGACTGGAGGCTGATTTGGAAAATCCCAAGATGGCCGACGTTGGTCTTAACTTTTGCAAGAATCTTGACAGGGCTTTGTGAGACAAATGGGGGTTGTTGGGGGAGGGGTGGACTTCTGGGGAATCTAAACCTGTGATTGGGACAAAATGGCCAACATCAGGAATGCTGGCCTTGTAATATTCACCCCCAGCTCTAGACAATGTGGAGGTAAAGGGGGCAGTATGTGTGAAAAGTCAGCCCCCGCCCCGGTCTCTGTTGAGTTGGTTTATTTCCACCTTGGCTTATAAGTGTGGTAGAACTAAGTCTCAATGCTTGAGGTTGGGTGGAGTAGTATTTGCTCACTGTTAGCTGCCAGTAAGTGCATGCCAAAACCCTGGCCATCCCCTGGGAAATGTGTCTCGATCTGGCCTGACTGTGATGCTGTATGTGATCGAAGAGCTTATTCAACCAATCGACACCACACACAAGGTGCTTTAAAAGGAGAGGCTGGGCCTTCCATTATTTGTGAGGGTCTGATCGTTTAGGGAGAAGCCAAGACTGATTTCTGGCAGCTAACAGCTATAGCTGCTTGTTTTCCTGTCAGCGTGGAAACTTCTTGCCAGCAAGAACCATTCTTGCACTTCTAATTACTCGGAGAAATGTTTTGCCACTCGCACTCTATAATCAAGTTGCAAGTCCCTGGAGCTTTTCTCTGTTTGGAGCAGTTCACATTGTGCTAGTAATGGGTTGTTTAAACAAGCTCACGGGGAATTGTATTAAAAATGACGACAGTGTGAAAATGGAATCAAATTCAAAATCTCACGAAAGAAAAAGAAATCTAATTGTTTTAATTTTAGCTGATTTAAGTGTTAAAGAAATAATCACTAACTCGATTATATTGTGTAGTGAAAAACGTACGCTGCAGTTTATGTCTGTATTTGAAAGTTTTAGAACAAGAATAAGTTATACGAACAAGTTTTGTAGCACTATAAATACACAGAGAACCACATTTATATACAATGCAGAATTACAAACCAGAACTTTTAAAATGCTTCTCTCATCCTGTTCTTTGTGGTTGTAGTTTTGCCTTGTGAGTTGGAAAGATTTTGGGATTAAGGACGACTCAGGAGACTTTAGTACAATATGGGTTTGTGACCATGGTGTACTATGGAGGGAGTGCTGCATTGTCAGATGAAATGCTAAACTGAAGCCTTGTCAGGAAAGGTGCCCATGCCAATATTTATCCCTTAGCCAACATCGAAAGACGTAGATGAACTAGTCCTCATCACACTGCTGTGTGTAGGAGTTTGCTGAGCCTAAAATGCTTGTAACATTTCCTACGCTGTAACAGTAACACCTGAAAAATACTTTGTTGGAAATAAACAAACCACTTTTGTGACATCCTGAGGTTGTGAATTATGTTGTAAACATGTGCAGCGCAATTTTAAAATATTATGCATTTCAGATGTCTACTGTATCTTGAATGACGCAGATCCTAATTCAAGTCTCTCACACAAGACCCTGACAAAGAAGCAGCGCTCCAAAATCTTGTGATTTCAAATAAACCTGTTGGACTATAACCTGGTGTCATGTGACTTCTGACCAAGTTCCAAGTGAGCTGCAACCAAGTTTAAAAAGCTCCACTGTCCTTTGCAATAGTAAGATGGGAGTTAGAGTGGGGATGGAATGGTTAAAGACATTAGTCGTAAACTCAAGTCAATTTTTCACTCTATAATTGCTAGAGATGTTTGCTGTTCCTCCTGAATTCAACTTTTCTGACTCAAAGTTGGAAATAATAGCACTGAAACAGCGGTGAGTCTGCCCATAAATGGGTATCCTGTACCCCGTACTTAGACCCCATAGTTTAGCTTCCACTCCCTGGGGTCTGTCTGGAGTGAAACTTCATTTAACACTTTCCATCTCTGAGGTAGAAGTCAAAGCCACATAGCCAAAGGCTCATTCCTGTAACATATAGTAAATATGATATATGATGCACTCTGATTCTTATGATAAACTATCAGTAAGAGCTGACCCATCTCAACCTCACATATTTGGCCATTAACTCTGAGTGAAATGCCCCTGTGAAACACAACTCTTGCATTTGTTTTAGCACAGATCATTAATATATTTCATTAGCCTCCCCAGTTTTACTCAAGGAGCAGTGTAATACTAGATATTAATGGTTACCACTTACAGGCTCTCTTATTAAAGCCAATTGCCAGTGGCTATTTGGCTTTTTACAGTTCTTAATGTTTCCATGAGTTTTCCACCTGTTTAGCTACAGGCTATTTAGTATCAGGTTTAAACACGGGGCAGCTTTTTCCTGTTATAGCACCTGGGATAAACGACCATAATTTCAGACAGGGAGCTAGGCTGAAAGGATCACATGACTGTAACAAAGTCTGACTAAGATCCTATTCATTTGAATAATTGGATCGAAAATTGAAAGGAGTCTGATAGAGCTATGTAATTATCCAAGTTAGAACTTCCCTGGGTTCTATGAACGCTACATCGTATCTAGCACAATAACACCACACGATATCCGTGTCACTCCGTGCTATCTCTTTCATTTTGACCTTCTCTCACACTAAGACTCTGCTCTCTGCTTTTCTGACCTGAATTAGACTTCATTTTCTTCCTTTTATTTATGTTTACCTCCTAGCCTTTTATTTTATTGTGTCATGCGGGAGTCATAGTCACAGGACCATATAGTCATAACGGCATAGAAAGAGGCCATTCAGCTCACTTAAAGGTACTGTTGGCTCTCTATTGAGCAAAACGCTCGATCCCATTTCTTCACCCTGGCCTGGTACTCCTGTAAGTTTATTTCCCTGAAATGTCCATCCAATGGTATTTTGTATTTGGTGCCTGTCTCTGCTTCACCACCTTTATAGGCAATGAATTTCAAATCATTACCACTCTGCATAAAATGGTTTGTGCATGTTTTTTCCTTGTAGCTCTTTTCAAAAGGCTTATATCTGCATCCTTTTGTCATTGTACAATTGAAAGCTCCCTTGTGCCAGGGTCAAGTATGTCTCTGCGTGGGCACAGGACATTCTGAAAGAGGACAACAAGCAACCAGAGGTCATGGCGCATATTGATACATAGGGAAGAAGAGAGATGAGGTCATGC
Organism: Rhincodon typus; assembly: GCF_021869965.1. Taxonomy (NCBI): domain Eukaryota; kingdom Metazoa; phylum Chordata; class Chondrichthyes; order Orectolobiformes; family Rhincodontidae; genus Rhincodon; species Rhincodon typus. Next base: position 8,427,483 of record NC_063365.1, on the reverse strand, counting down.
AAGGGGAATTTAGGAAGCCTGGTAGAAAGCAGGACATTGAAGGTTGTAATTTCAGGGTTATTCCCTGCACCGCATGCTGGTGAGGCCAGAAATAGGAAGATAATACAGTTGAATGTGTGGCTAAACAGCTTGTGCAGGAGAGAGAGCTTCAGGGATGGCTTCCAGGGCAGGAGAGAGGAAAAATAGGTTGCACCTAAATTGGAGGGGTACCAATATCCTTGCAGGGAGGTTCGCTGCTGCCACTCAGGAGGGTTTAACGAGCATGGCAGGGGGTTGGGCACCAGAGGAGAAGGTCAGCATGTAGAGTGATTGAGGCAAAGATGGAAGTTAATTCAAGTAAGTCTAATCAGAAGATCAGGCAGGGCTAGGTTAATAAGAATGGCAGGACTGGCGGTCTGAAGTGTATTTATTTTAATGCAAGGAGGAGAACAGGAAAGGCAGATGAGCTTAGAGCCTGGATTAGTCGATGGAGCTACAATATTGTAGCCATGACAGAAGTTTGGTTGAGAGAGGGGCAGGACAGGAAGTACAGCATTCTAGCGTTTAGATGTTTCAAACATAATAAGAGGGATGCAAAAGGGCAGGGGAATTACTGATTAAGGATAATGTCACAGCTGCACTAACAGAGGACACCTTGGAAAGCTCATCCAGCAAGGCTCTTTGGGTAACACTCAGGGATAAGAAAGGTGCAATCACTATGATGGGTTATATAATAGTCCTCCCAATAGCCAGCAGGAGGTACAGGAACAGATATGTGAGCAAGTCATGGAAAGATGCAGTGGGTGATTTCAACTTCCCCAATATTGACTGGGACTCCCGTAGTGACAGGGGCTTAGATGATGCAGAATTTGTCTGTTCATCCAGGAGGGTAACGTGAAACATTACATAAATGGTCCAACTCGGAAAGGGCCCGTGCTAGATATTCAGTGAGGGAGCATTTTGAGGACAGTAATTATATTTTGGTAAGTCTTAAGGTCATTATGGATAAGGAATAGACTAGTCATTGGGTGAAAGTGCGAAATTGGAAAAAGCTAATTACAACTGTATTAGGCAGGAACTGGAGAAATTAGACAGGGAAGTCGGGGCAGCTCTTGAAGAATAAATCCACATCTGCCATGTTGGAGTCTTTTAAAGATCAATAGATCAGAATTCAGGACCAGGATGTTCCTGTGAGGATGACAGATAAGGATGGTAACATTCAGGAACCCCAGATAACAATTATTGAAAGTTTAGTCAAAAAGGTAAAGGAGGCATATGTAAGATTTAGGAAACTGAAACCAGACAAGGCCCAATAGGAATATAAACAAAACAGGAACGAACTTAAGCAAGGAGTTAGGAGGGCTAAAAGAGGCCATGAAATGACCATGGCAAGTAGGATTAAGTCGAATTCCAAGGCATTATTTATACATATATTAGGAATAAGAGGATAGCTAGGGAAAGGGAAGGTCCGCTGAAGGATAAAGGAGGGAATTTATGCATGGAGCCAGAGGAAGTGGGTGAGGTCCTTAATAGGTACTTTGCATCAGTATTCACCAAGGAGAAGCACATGAATGATGGTCAGAATTGGGAGGGACTATGTTTATATCCTGGGACATGTCGATATTAAGGAGGAAGTGTTGAGTGTCTTGAAAAACATTGAGGTATATAAGGCCCCAGGGCCTGATGGGATCTACCCAGGATAACGAAGGAGGGGAGGGAGGAGGTTGCTGGGGCCTTGACAGAGATCTTTGAATGCCCTTTAGCCACAGGCGAGGCCCCAGAAGACTGGAGAATAGCCAATGTTGTTCCTTTGTCTAAGAATGCAACGGGGATAATCCAGGGAATTATAGGTTGATAAACCTTATGTCAATAATAGGTAAATTATTGGAGAAGATTCTTAGGGAGGGGATTTATTTGTATTTGGAAAAGAATGGGCATATTTGGGATAGTCAGCATGGTTTTGTGCAGCAGAGATCTTGTCTCACAAATTTGATTGAGTTTTTTGAGGATGTAATGAAGCTGATTAATGAGGGTAAGGCATTGGATGTTGTCTATGTGGAATTTACTCAAGCATTTGATAAGGTCCCTCATGGCAGACTGGTCCAGAAGATTAAGTCATATGGGATCCACAATGAGTTGGTAAGTTGGATATAAAATTGGCTTGGTCATTGAAGATAGAAGGTAGTTGTGGAGAGGTATATTGCTGACTGGAGATCTGTGAGCAGTGTGCTCTGCAAGGATCAGTGTAACATATATAAATGATTTGGACGAAAATATAAGTGGCCTGATTAGTAAATTTACAGACAACATGAAAATTGGTGGAGTTGTGTTTAGTGAAGAAGATTGTCAAAGGATACAGCTGAATATGGAAAGTTGGATGAAGAAATAGCAGATGGACTTTAATCTGGACAAGTTTGAGGTGATACATTTTGGAAGGTCAAATGCAAGAGGAAAGTATACAGTAAATGGCAGGACACTTAGGAGCATTGACATACAGACAGACTTTGAGGTGCAAGTTCATAGCTCCCTGAAAACGGTAACAAAGTAGATAAGGTGGTAAAGAAGGTATACAGCATGCTTGCTTTCATCAGTTGGGACATTGAGTATATAAGTTGTCAAGTCATGTTGCAGCTGTATAAAACTTAAGTTATGCCACATTTGGAATAATGTGTGCCATCTGGTAAACACACAATAGGAAGGATGTGGAGGTTTTGGAGAAGGTCCAAAAGAGATTTATCGGGATGTTGTCTGGATTGGAGTGTATTAGCTATAAGGAGAAGTTAGACAAACTTGGATTGTTTTTGCTACAGCATCGGAGGCTGAGGGGTGGCCTGATAGAAGTATATAAAATTACTAGGGGCATGGATAGGGTGGATAATCACAGTCTTTTTCCCAGGGTGGAAATGCCAAATACTATTGGGCATAGGTTTATGTGAGAGAAAGAAGGTTTCAAGAAGATGTGTGAGGCAAGTTTTTTACACGAAGACTGATAGGTGCCTGGAATGTGGTGCCAGGGGAAGTGGTAGAAGCATATACCATAGTAACATTTAAGATGCATTTGGACAGACACATGTTCAATCAGGAAATAGAAGGATACAGACCGTGTGAAGGTGGATGGTTTAGAATGGCATCATAGTAGGCACAGACGTGGTGGGCCAAAGGGCCTGTTACTGCACTTTACTGTTCTACGTTCTATGAAAGCTTTCACAGTATTGCACACCTCTACCAAACTTGACTAGCTCTGTGAGGGAAGTAAGTTTCTGAGCCTACCAAAAAGGATAATAATTTAATGATAATGAAATGTTCGTGTGATTCCTGGTATTTGAGTAGCACAGGGCATTTATATTTAAGCTTTTTATTATTATGCTTTTCTTTATTCACTAATAGGACATCAGCCGCATTGGCTGGTCAGCATTTATTGTCCATCTCTAATTGTTCTTCAGAAGGTGGTGGTGAGCTGCCTTCTTTTATGAATCAACTAACAGCACTAGTAGAGTGGGGAGGTGGTAGCCTAGTGGTATTATCACCATACAATTACTCCAAAGACTCAGGTGCTATCCTGGGGATGCAGGTTCAAATCCTGCTATGGTAGGTTATGGAATTTCAATTGAATTTTTCAAAAAATCTGAAGTTAAGAATCTAATGATTTCTGTTCAAAGCCTATTTGGTTCATTAATGTGCTTTCGGGAAGGAAACTGCAGTCTTTGCCAGGCCGCTATGTGACTCTGAACCCACAGTAATGTAGTTGACTCCTGACTGGGGTTATAATTAGAAAAAAGTGCAGGCACAACCAGTGACAGCCACATCATATGAGTGAATGCTTAAAGAGAGAAACCTATGTTGATGTGGGAGCCATTTGTATTATTATGCTTGTACTGGCTCTTTGAAAGAGGTGCCTAGTTTGTCTCTCTCTCCCCTGCTCCTTTGCCAGAGCCCAACTACTTTTATGCCTTGAGTTTTATAATCACATATATTTTGTTCTTACTAATCCAAAATCAATATTAATATCCTCCTAAAAGACATGGGGGGGTAGACCTGAATATTGGGTGGGTAATATGATGGGACAGCGACGTGACAATAAATGTGTTGCTACAAAAGGTAAATTTTATGCCACAGGGTCCTGCATTTTGGCTGAAAACAATGTCCTTTCAGAGATTCATCTGAAGTTTCCTGCATGCACTTCTTGATTATCTAGATTGCAAATGAAGTTTCTAATCTGCCAATGATTGAATTGGAATCAGCTGAAATCAAGTCACTAGCAAGACCAGCAGTAATGCCGATCCCCAATTGCCCTTTAGAAAGTGGTGCTGAGGCATCTGAAACTATGTTAGTAGTCCACTTCAGAGGGCAGTTAAGAGTCAACCTTATTAATGTGGGTCTGGAGTCACAAGTAGGCAGATTTCCTTCCCCTGAGAAGTATTAGTGAACCAAACAGGCTTTTACACAATAAAAACCGAAAGAACTGCGGATGCTGGCAATCGGAAACAAAAACAGAACTTGCTGGAAAAGCTCAGCAGGCCTGGCAGTATCTGTAAACCTTTCGGGTCCAGTGACCTTTCCTGTGAACAGGCTTTTACACATTCCAGCAGGATCATCGGCTTTATTGAAGAGACTAGCAACTTATTCCCAATTTATTGCCATTGAATTTAAATGCTCCGAGCAGCTAACGTTGAGATTTGAGCTAACATTCCCACAGACTGTACCTGGACCTCCAAATTACCCATTTTATTGATAGCAATCACATTACTACTTAGTCACCATCATTGACATCAACGTCAGCATTATATTAGGAGAATAGATCACTCAACATTGAAAAATAATTTTGCCAAAATTAATGTCTACTCATTCCAAAGTACTGTACTGCCTACTCAAAAACTCCAACAGTGGGAACCTGAATAGTTCCAGTCCAACTAGTCTCTTCCCGTGTTTTCTCCTCTGCCAATAAAGAATGGAATTTGGCATTGCATTGTATCTTGTTATTTTAGATAGAGGACTGGTACATTCAAAGGCCAAAGAATTTTAGGAAAAATGGCCAACTGGATGAGATTTGGGGATCTGTGAATAAAATGAAATAGGCCATGTTGAGATCACTTGGAATTTCAGGTTCGGGTCTGCGCCAATCTGGAACTAATGAGAGGGGTAGTCATTCCAAAATCCTGTACTGTTCCCTTTTATTCGACCTTACCTGTAATCAAGAGCGAAGGAGTGAGCATACTTCAGCTTCCTCGTCAGCTCTAGGGCTTGAACTAATGAGCTGTTGATCCGAGATCCCAGAAGACTTGGTTTTTTTTTGTGCAGCTATTAAAACCAGCAGTTTTTCCATTAGTGAGTGCAAGGAATGAATGCATGTCTAAGAAATTGGTCCTTCAATCAAAAAATACTCTATCAAAACCATGTCTGTAAGCGACTGCATATTAAAAAGGCTTGACAAAGGTTTTGTATTGTTTCAGCATCCATTAGACTTGTAGGTATTAATGCTCTGCTGCTGATAAAGGAAGCTGAGACTTATTTTCAGTAACACTTTAAACTCATTCATGCCATACACTCTTTCCATAAACTGTAGCAGGATTATTGTTTTGGAATCATTCAGGTACACTTTCTTTTCTCGTTTCCTTTGCAGTTGGAGAGTTCAGAAATTCGGTCAACCTCAAATCTTCTGTAAACTTTTAAACGATTTTTTCCCCCCAGTGCTCACGGTGGCCTACACAGCTGTCCCCCATCCATTCCAGCCAAAATGAATTAAGGATGATTCTGATCTGAACTGTGATTGAACTGTAGAAGGTTCTGGAAGCTAGCTGTGAGTGATACTATGCCTGGAAGAATTTGCATGATAAATCCATTCATTTTGTTAGAAAGACAAAAGATTTGCATTGATATAGCACATTCCATAGACTCTGGATTTCCCAGACTTGCTTACAGTCAACAAAATACTGTTTGAGTAAATTACTGCAGATGCTGGAATCTGAACTGAACACAAAAAGTGCTGGAGATCACAGCAGGTCAGGCAGCATTCATGGAGAGAGAGCAAGCTAACGTTTCGAGTCTAGATGCTGAAGTGAAGTGTGGAGGCAGCAATAGTGGCAGGAGGTGGGGGATCATGGTTTGGAATCCTCAGGGGGGAGAAAGGATGTTGATAGTTCAGGTTAAGTGATCAGTATGTGAGAAGGGCAGAACAATGGTGTGTCTAACTGCCAGACTGGAAAGAACAGGCAGTTCTTAAAACTTCTGGGCTCAGTATTGAGTTCAACACCTTTAAATTGTGAACCCATTTCTTTCCCTTTCTTTTAGCTTTGTTTGTTACATTCTCTGTCACCCCCTCTCCCTTCCTCCTACCCCAACAGGACTGTGTGTCTCCATGGATACTGCCTGACCCATTATGAAGTACTGTTTGAAGTGTCATTAATGTTGTGATGCAATATCCAACTTGGACACAGCAATCTCCCCAAAGTTGCAATGTAATCATGACCACTGTTACACTGGGGTAACACACTGGAAATCGAGCCTTGCTATTCTTGGAGTTGTGACATGGAGGTTCTGGTGTTGAACTTGCCCTGATAAAGGAGCAACGCTTCGAAATCTTGTAATTTCAAATAAACCTGTTAGACTATAACCTGATGCTGTGTGATTCCTGGAGTTGTCAGGAAATTGAACACTTTTGTTTAAACAGGCAACAATTTGTCAATTTCGGTTGATAGAAAGCATGGACCAGGTTTTTTATGCTGAACAAAAATTAGCATTTATTACAAATATTTAGACTCTAGCTACAGATAAACAGTTATGAACAGTCAGCATATAACTCAACAAAATAAAATTCTAGTCCTCTTATAAACTTTCCCTCACACATATGCGCCCACTGACAGGGAAGAATCATGGGTTATAGATGGAGGCAACACTGGGAAAGCAGATCAGTGGACATTGTTCATAGGATCTGTTGAGCTAGTTCTTGTGATTCTTGTTTCAGCGGCGGGAGTCCGGGAGGAAGCGTGAGGGCAGCCTGGGAAGGTAAGCTTTTCGATTATAAAAGTTTTACCTCGCGTGACTCCATTTTTGGAGTGAGTGAGTGAGGTAATATATTTGGGCGGTTGCTTTACCCGAAACACTACCTAGGTAAGTGTCTCCCACCCATCCTCCTCCTCTAACCAAAAAAAAAGGTTCTGAGCGCTGATTTGGTAAGGCTACTAGTTTTTTTTTAATAGTCTGTTTGGGAATTCAGAACAGTGGGAATGGATGTTAGGGCAGTTGCATGCTCCTCCTGTAGAATGTGGGAGGTGAGGGTCACCACTCGTGTCCCCACTGACTTCATCTGCGGGAAGTGCACCCAACTCCAGCTCCTCGGAAACCGCGTTAGGGAACTGGAGCTGGAGCTGGATGAACTTCGGATCATTCGGGAGGCTGAGGGGGTAATTGAGAGGAGTTACAGGGAGGTAGTCACACCTCAGGTACAGGAAAACAGTAGATGGGTTACAGTCAGGGGACGGAAAGGGAACAGGCAGACAGTGCAGGGATCCCCTGTGGCCGTTCCCCTCAAAAACAAGTATACCGTTTTGGATACTGTTGGGGGAGACGACTTACCAGGAGTAAGCCATGGGGTACAGGTCGCTGGCACAGAGTCTGTCCCTGTTGCTCAGAAGGGAAGGGGTGAGAGGAGGAGAGCATTAGTCATTGAGTGGCACGGTGGTTAGCACTGCTACCTCACAGCACCAGGGACCCAGGTTCGATTCTAGCCTCGGGTGTCTGTCTGTGTGGAGTTTGCACATTCTCCCCGTGTCTGCGTGGGTTTCCTCCGGGTGCTCCGGTTTCCTCCAACAGTCCAAAGATGTGCAGGTTAGGTGGATTGGCCATGCTAAATTGCCCATAGTGTTCAGGGATGTGTAGATTAGGTGGGTTATAGGGGGATGGGTCTGGGTGGGATGCACTGAGGTTTGGTGTGGACTTGTTGGGCCGAAGGGCCTGTTTCCACACTGTAGGGATTCTAAATTCCAGGACTCCATAGTTAGGGGGACAGATAGGAGATTCTGTGGGAACGAGAGAGACTCGCGGTTGGTGTGTTGCCTCCCGGGTGCTGGGATCTGTGATGTCTCGGATCGTGTTTTCGGGATCCTTAAGGGGGCGGGGGAGCAGCCCCAAGTCGTGGTCCACATAGGCGCCAACAACATAGGTAGGAAAAGGGATGGGGATGTAAGGCAGAAATTCAAGGAGCTAGAGTGGAAGCTTAGAGCTAGAACAAACAGAGTTGTTATGTCTGGTTTGTTACCCATGCCACGTGCTAGCGAGGCAAGGAATAGGGAGGGAGAGCAGTTGAACACATGGCTACAGGGATGGTGCAGGAGGAAGGGATTCAGATACCTGGATAATTGGGGCTCATTCTGGGGTAGGTGGGACCTCTACAAATGGGATGGTCTACACCTGAACCAGAGGGGTACCCACATCCTGGGGGGGAGATTTGCTAATGCTCTTCGGGATGGTTTAAACTAATTCGGCAGGGGGATGGGAACCTGAATTGTAGCTCCAGTGTACAGGAGGTTGAGAGTAATGAGGTCATGAATAAGGTTTCAAGGTCGCAGGAGTGTACCGGCAGGCAGGAAGGTGGTTTGAAGTGTGTCTACTTCAATGCCAGGAGCATCCGGAATAAGGTGGGTGAACTTGCAGCATGGGTTGGTACCTGGGACTTCGATGTTGTGGCCATTTCGGAGACATGGATAGAGCAGGGACAGGAATGGTTGTTGCAGGTTCCGGGGTTTAGATGTTTCAGTAAGATCAGGGAAAGTGGTAAAAGGAGGTGTGGCATTGTTAGTCAAGGACAGTATTACGGTGGCAGAAAGGACGTTTGATGAGGACTCGTCTACTGAGGTAGCATGGGCTGAGGTTAGAAACAGGAAAGGAGAGGTCACCCTTTTGGGAGTTTTCTATAGGCCTCCGAAAAGTTCCAGAGATGTAGAGGAAAAGATTGCAAAGATGATTCTGGATAGGAGCAAAAGTAACAGGGTAGTTGTTATGGGAGACTTTAACTTTCCAAATATTGACTGGAAATGCTATAGTTCGAGTACTTTAGATGGGTCAGTTTTTGTCCAATGTGTGCAGGAGGGTTTCCTGACACAGTATGTAGATAGGCCAACAAGAGGCGAGGCTACATTGGATTTGGTACTGGGTAATGAACCAGGCCAGGTGTTAGATTTTGAGGTAGGTGAGCACTTTGGTGATAGTGACCACAATTCGGTTACGTTTACTTTAGCAATGGAAAGGGATAGGTATATACCGCAGGGCAAGAGTTATAGCTGGGGGAAAGCAATTATGAGGTGATTAGGCAAGATTTAGGATGCATCGGATGGAGGAGAAAACTGCAGGGGCTAGGCACAATTGAAATGTGGAGCTTGTTCAAGGAACAACTACTGCGTGTCCTTGAGAAGTATGTACCTGTCAGGCAGGGAGGAAGTGGTCGAGTGAGGGAACCGTGGTTTACTAAAGAAGTTGAATCTCTTGTCAAGAGGAAGAAGGAGGCTTATGTAGAGATGAGGCGTGAAGGTTCAGTTAGGGCGCTTTAGAGTTACAAGCTAGCCAGGAAGGACCCAAAGAGAGAGCTAAGAAGAGCCAGGAGGGGACATGAGAAGTCTTTAGCAGGTAAGATCAAGGAAAACCCTAAATCTTTCTATAGGTATGCCAGGAATAAAAGAATGACTAGAGTAAGATTAGGGCCAGTCAAGGACAGTAGTGGGAAGTTGTGCGTGGAGTCTGAAGAGATAGGAGAGGCGCTAAATGCATATTTTTCGTCAGTATTAACACAGTAAAAAGACAATGTTATCGAGAAGAATACTGAGATACAACCTATTAGACTAGATGGGATTGAGGTTCATAAGGAGGAGGTGTTAGCAATTCTGGAAAGTGTGAAAATAGATAAGTCCCCTGGGCCAGATGGGATTTATCCGAGGATTCTCTGGGACGCTAGAGAGGAGATTGCAGAGCCTTTGGCTTTGATCTTTATGTCGTCATTGTCTTCAGGAATAGTGCCAGAAGACTGGAGACTAGCAAATGTTGTCCCCTTGTTCAAGAAGGGGAGTAGAGACAACCCTGGTAATTATAGACCAGTGAGCCTTACTTCGGTTGTGGGTAAAGTGTTGGAAAGGATTATAAAAGATAGGATTTATAATCATCTAGAAGGGAATAATTTGATTAGGGATAGTCAACACGGTGTTGTGAAGGGTAGGTCGTGCCTCACAAACTTTATTGAGTTCTTTGAGAAGGTGACCAGACAGGTGGATGAGGGTAACGCAGTTGATGTGGTGTATATGGATTTCAGTAAAGCGTTTGATAAGGTTCCCCATGGTAGGCTATTGCAGAAAATACGGAGGCATGGGATTGAGGGTGATTTAGCAGTTTGGATCAGAAATTGGCTAGCTGTTAGAAGACAGAGGGTGGTGGTTGATGGGAAATGTTCATCCTGGAGTTCAGTTACTAGTGGTGTACCTCAAGGGTCTGTTTTGGGGCCACTGCTGTTTGTCATTTTTATAAATGACCTGGATGAGGGCGTAGAAGGATGGGTTAGTAAATTTGCGGATGACACCAAAGTCAGTGGAGTTGTGGATAGTGCGGAAGGATGTTGCAGGTTACAGAGGGACATAGATAAGCTGCAGAGCTGGGCTGAGAGGTGGCAAATGGAGTTTAATGCAGAAAAGTGTGAGGTGATTCACTTTGGAAGGAGTAACAGGAATACAGAGTACTGGGCTAATGGTAAGATTCTTGGTATGTGGATGAGCAGAGAGATCTCAGTGTCCATGTACATAGATCCCTGAAAGTTGCCACCCAGGTTGATAGGGTTGTTAAGAAGGCGTACAGTATGTTAGGTTTTATTGGTAGAGGGATTGAGTTTCAGAGCCATGAGGTCATGTTGCAGCTGTACAAAACTGTGGTGCGGCCACACTTGGAGTATTGCGTACAGTTCTGGTCACCGCATTATAGGAAGGATGTGGAAGCATTGGAAAGGGTGCAGAGGAGATTTACCAGGATGTTGCCTGGTATGGAGGGAAGGTCTTATGAGGAAAGGCTGAGGGACTTGAGGCTGTTTTCGTTAGAGAGAAGAAGGTTAAGAGGTGACTTAATAGAGACATACAAGATGATCAGAGGATTGGATAGGGTGGACAGTGGGAGCCTTTTACCTTGGATGGTGGTGGCTAGCACGAGGGGACATAGCTTTAAAGTGAGGGGTGATAGATATAGGACAGATGTCAGAGGTAGGTTCTTTACTCAGAGAGTAGTAAGGGCGGAGAATGCCCTGCCTGCAAAAATAGTAGACTCACCAACTTTAAGGGCATTTAAATGGTCATTGGATAAACATATGGATGATAATGGAATAGTGTAGGTTTGATGGGCTTCAGATTGGTTTCACAGGTCGGCACAACATTGAGGGCCGAAGGGCCTGTACTGTGCTGTAATGTTCTATGTTCTATGTTGTGGTCAGAATGCTGCTTGACTATACTTCTCTGGAAGGTTTGCAAGGCACAGGGTTGCTGCTTTACTTATAAAAGGTCCCCGACATATTAATTAAAAGTCACAGCTTATAATAACTGCTGAAGGAAAGATGAACTGGTTTTCTTCAGGCTTGAAGTGTCTTATTGCAGAGAACTGAGAGAAAGCTCTTTAAGCTGGTTGCCAACCAAATTTCCATCTGTACACGGCCCTTTGGCTCCAGTTCATCTGCAAACACTGCTGTAACCCACAGATGGGCAAATAATGTTCACAACGAGTGTCAAAATTACAGCAAACTTTGTTTTAACATGCACCATATCAATCAGCACTCTTGGTAAACGACTTTCTGACTTAGAGACAAATGCACTGTTAACTAAACCAACCATCGAAAACTAGAGCAGACCAGCACTCAAATGACAAGCAGGGAAGAAGAAAAAGAGACTCACCCTCAATGGATCCTGTTATATTAAAGAATCATAGGTTTCTTTTTTCTGTTAAGATTTCAGCTTTACTTTTGACCAACTCATGACTGTCTTCATTGGAAATTATGGGAATGGAAGTTGATTCTCCTTGTAGTCAAGGTGGTTCCAAAATGCTATGCTCAGGATTTTGGCAGGAAGGCTAGAGGAGCTGAATATTGTTTATTTGGGGAAACACTATAGAAAGCTGTAGCATCGAGGAATTTGGAGTCCTAATGCATAAATCACAAAAAGCCAGCTTTCAAGCTCAGTGAGTAATGACGAAATTGAATGGACTGTGAGCCTATATTTCAAAGGGAATGGAACAGAAAAATAGGGAAGCCTTGCAAACTCTATACAAAGCATTAGTCAAACCATACCTAGAATACTGTGAACAGTTTTTGTCCCCTTATCAATGGAAAGGTATACTGGCAATGGGGGCAATGCAGAGAAGGTTCATTAGGGTGACCCCAGGCATGATGAGATTGAGTGATGAGGAGAAGTTGAGTAGGTTGGGCCTGTGCTCATTGGAGTTCAGAAGATTTAGATGTGTTAGAATTGCAATATATAAAGCTCTTTGGGGGCTTGACAATATTGATATTGAGAGGTTTATTAGCCCATGTCTAGCACCAGAGGGCACAATCTCAGAGTGGCAGATTTAAGATAGAGATGAGAAGGAATTTCTTTCAGAGGCTAGTGAATCTGTGGAATCCTTTACCACAGCAGGCTGGCTCATTAAGTGTATTTAAGGTTAAGATGGGCAGATTTTTAATCAGTGAGGGAACGAAAGGTTATGGAAATAAGGCAGGAAAGTGAAGTTGAGGATTATCAAATCACACATAGTCTCATTGTATGGTCGAATGGCCTACTTCTGCTTCTATAGGATTAATTCAACCTGATCAGATCTGTGGACCAGCGAGTCTGCTTTACTTCGGGTCCAAGTATGTTTTGACAAAACAGCCACACTGACCAATGGGAACTGGAGGGCTGGACACATCATGGTGGGTCAGAATTCTTTCTAGTTGACTCCAAACAATTTTGTCATCAAGTGAGCCAACAGGCTGACTAGAGTGTGGATCTTCCCATTGTTGGGAACTAAGGAACTGCTTGATTAAAATGGCTAACTCCAATAGTACACCTGAGTTCCCATGTACCTAAATCTTGCCTCTGGAAACCTGGCCATAAATTTTCTGGACAAAGTCCATCCATAGTGAGACACTTAAACATGGTCTTCTTCCATGCTGCATGGCCGCTTTCTATTCTGTTGCCATTCTACACTCCTATGCCAGGCATCAGGATTAGTTTTCTTTGAAATGTTGTTTGAATGTAATTGCTTGGAAAATTCTATGAACATACAGGGTACAAAATATTGGGCTGCAACTTACATTTTCTTTATCTCATTCTGGTGAGATGGGAAGCTGGATACTAGTATGGTAAATTTTGCTATTGATAAGGCATTTAAACAAGTATTAATCCTGTTAATTGGCATCTCGCTGCTGTGTAAAGAGAATCTCACTATGCCACTTGTGAAAAGCATAAAAAAGTGGCATGAAGTGGGAAGTGTGGCAGAATCATTGCCTGATTTTGCCATACACTTCCTGTCATGACCCACATCGCTCAGAGCCCCGTAAGATTCCACCCACAATGCTTGCTCCTTATGTATAAAACATTGAGTAAAAAACTTTGTTGAGCCCAGCAGGTTTGTCCCTTCTGCAAATTATATAATGATTGCTCTAGATGAACGGCAACTCAAAAATCTTAGCCTTGTCAGGGAAGGTTCTGCATAAACTAACTCACATTTAAAATCTTTTGGGTCAGTCACAGTGTAAGCTTGTGGTTGATTCTAACCCACCAACAGGGGTCACTCTGCAAATGATGTCAAGTAACCATAAGGGGTCAGTCTTGGCTCAGTTGCCAGTATTCATGCCTCTTTGTCAGAAGGTTGGAGATTCAAGCCTCCCCCCAGAGGGCTTTCACATATACATTAGCCTGTGGCATCATTTGAGTGCTCAGACTATGTTTTAATACTGTGTTTCCCATCACCTCATTCTCAGAGCTTTAAGTATTTGGATTAATCATATGAAGTGCTGACAAGTATAAACAACAGTAGAATGAAATAGGTTCTGTGTTGAATTTGTATAATCTTTCAAGAAAAAAATTATTCACAGCCTGCAGTTTACAAAGTTCGGTTGCAAGCAGTAGATTTTATGGTTGTCTGCCTCATGTTGTTTCACATCATTGCATCAGAATTTGGAAAGTGGCAAAGCCAAACTGAGAATAATCCTTCTGCTCTACACATTTCTTTTGAGACTGAGTATAACTGCAGCCTGAATCACCATTTTCAATATTAGCATAATCTCTTAAAACATGCCCAATCCCTGAGATATAACATTTCCTCTGGATTATAGTGTAAGAATTTCCACTGCTATTATATGTCCCGTCTCTGGACATGTAAAGTGGTTCAACCTTCACATTCTTTACAAGTAATTACACGAAATTTGAAGCAGATCATCTGGCCCAACATGCATATGCTCTGCCCAAACTTCACTTCACCACACTGCATCTCATCCAACAGCATATTCTTCTGTTCCTTTCTCCCTCATTGGCTTGTAGACTTCCCTAAACGCTACTCCCTTTGGTCACTCCAAATGGTCACAAGGTTTTCTTTATTCATTTCTTTTTCATCAATTCATGAGATGTTGGCGTGTGGGTTAAGCCTGAAGTTATTGCCCATTCCTGACTGTCTGACGGCAATTAAGCGTGAACTACATTGCAGTAGGTGTGGAGTTATGTTCAGGTCAGACCAGGTAACGACATCACTGAATCAGATGATCCTTTTTGTTTACAACAATCAGTCACGGTTATGCAGTTGCTGTTAATTCCTGTTTTGCTTATTCAATTCACATTTCACAATTTGCCCTGATAGACCCATGATCCACAATATTAGCCTGAGGTTCAGGATTATTAGTCTGGTGACATTACCACTACATCCCTGCCTCTGCATAAAATGCTAAACACCCTGCAGTATGACAGAGAGCAGTTGAATTCAGATATAACAGAATGTTGTCAGGTTTGGAGGGCTTGAGCTATAGGGAGAGGCTGAATAGCCTGGGCCTATTTTCCCTGGAGTGTCGGAGGCTGAGGGAAGACCTTACAGAAATTTTTTTAAATTATGAGGGGCACGGATATGGTGAATAGCTAAGGTCTTTTTCCCAGGGTAGGGAAGACCAAAACTAGATAGCATAGGTTTAAGGTGAGAGGGTAAGGATTTAAAAGGAACCTAAGGGGCAACTTTTTCACGCAGAGGGTGGTGCATATATGAAATGAGCTGCCGGAGGAAGTGGTGGAGGCTGGTACAAATACAACAGTTAAAAGGCATTTGGATGGGTACGTGAAAAGGAAGGGTTTAGAAGGATATGGGTCATTTGCTGACAAATGGGAATAGATTAATTTAGGGTATTTGGTCAGCATGGACAAGTTGGGCTGAAGGGTCTGTTTCCATGCTGTATAACTTTATGACTCCAATTACAATTGAGTAAAGGAAACTACAAAGACATGAGGGAAGAGATAGCTAGAGTTGATTGGAAGGGGTCTCTAGCAGGGAAGATGGTAAAGCAGCAATGGCTGGAGTTTCTGGGGGTTACACAGCAGGAGACACAGCTGAAATTCATTGTAAGGAAGAAAAAAACATAGTAAGGGGAGGACAAGTCAACCAGGGGTGACAAGGCAAGTCAGGAACAACGTAAATGCAAAACAGAAAGCATTGTGGTGAAGATCAGTGGGAAGCCAGAGAATTGGGAAGCCTTTAAAAACCAACCGAAGATAACTGAAAAAGCAGTACGAGGAAAGTAGATAAAAATGAAGGTAAGCTAGCAATTTATATAAGACTGCAGGAGTTTTTTTAAGATATATAAAAAGTTGAGAGAAACAAGAGTCAACATTGGACTGCTGGAAAATGAGCCTAGAGAAGTAGTAACGGGCAACAAAGGAATGGTGGAGGAATTGAATAGATACTTTGCATGTTTTCACAGTGAAAGACACCAACTGCATACCAGAACTTCAAGAGAGTCAGGGGGCACAGAGATGAGTGTAGCGGTCATCACTAAAGAGAAGTGCTGGAGAAGCTGAAAGGTTTGAAGGTGGATAAATCACCTTGACCAGACGGACTACGCCATCAAGTTCTGAAGGAGATAGTTGAGGAGATTTTGGAAGCATTGGTGGTGATCTTTCAGGACTCACTGGAGTCAGGGAGTATGCCAGAGGACCGGAAAATGGCCATTGTTACACCCCTGTTGAAGAAGGGAGGGAGGTATAATATGGGAAACTCTAAGCCAGTTAGCCTGACCTCACTCATTGGTAAAAGTTTAGAGTCCATTATTAAGGATTAGATTGCAGAGTATTTGGAAGTGTACAGTAAAATAGGGCTGAATCAGCACTTGGTCTTGCCAAGGGGGGGTCATGCCTTACAAATCTGTTAGAATTCTTTGAGGAGATAACAAACAAGTTAGACAAAGGAGAGCCAGTGTGACCTATTTGGATTTCCAGAAGATCTTTGACAAGGTGCCACACAGGAGACTGCTAAATAAGTTAAGAGTCTGTGGCATTAGGGCTAAGGTACCGGCATGGATAGAGGGTTGGCTAACTGGCAGAAGCCAGAGAGTAGGATGACAGGATGGCAGCTAATGACTAGTGGAGTTCTGCAGGGATCAGTATTGGGACTAAGAGATAGTAGGAACTGCAGATGCTGGAGAATCCGAGACAACAAGGTGCAGGGCTAGATGAACACACCAGACCAATAGGAGCATCATAGGAGCAGAGAGGCTGACGTTTCGGGCCTAGACCCTTCATCAGAAAAGGGGGAGGGGAAGGGGGTTCTGAAATAAATAGAGAGAGAGTGGGAGGCGGATAGAAGAGGGATAGAGGAGAGAATAGGTGGAGAGGAAACAAACAGGTCGAAGAGGCGGGGATGGAGCCAGTAAAGGTGAGTGTAGGTAGGGAGTTAGGAAGGGGATAGGTCAGTCCAGGGAGGACAGACAGGTCAAGGGGGCGGGATGAGGTTGGTCGGTAGGAGATGGAGGTGCGGCTTGAGGTGGGAGGAGGGGATAGGTGGGAGGAAGAACAGGTTAGGGAGGCAGGGACGAGCTGGACTGGTTTTGGGATGCAGTAGGGGGAGGGGAGATTTTGAAACTTGTGAAATCAACATTGATACCATTGGGCTGCAGGGTTCCCAAGCGGAAGATGAGTTGCTGTTCCTGCGACCTTCGGGTGGCATACAAGAAGCGGTTGAGGTCTCTGGGTCTGTACTCGGTGGAGTTTAGGAGGATGAGGGGGGGTCCTCATTGAAACTTACAGAATACTGAGAAGTATGGAAAAAGTAGATATGGAGAAGACATTTCCACTAGTAAGAGAGGCTATAACCTGAGGGTACAGCTTCAGAGTGCAGGGATGACCCTTCAGAACAGAGATGAGGAAGAATTTCTTCAGCTAGGAGTTGATTAATCTGTGGAACGTATTACTACAGAAGGCTGTGGAGGCCAAGTCATTGAGTCTATTTAGACAGAGGTAGATAAATTCTTGTTGGTAAGGGGATCAAAAGTTATGGGAAAAAGCAGGAGAATGGGGTTGAGAAACATATCAGCCCTGAACTAATGACAGAGCAGAATAGTGGGCTGAATAGCCTAATTCGTCTCCTATGGCTTATGGTGAGCCACTGAGCAAAGGCATTTCTCCTGAGGTCATTATTGGATTTAGTAAGCACCATTTTATATCGATGATCTCAAGTTTTGGACTGCTCCACCATGGCATTCCACTAGTCACACCCTCCTTATTGATAACGTCCCATTTATCCCTACTTTCATCTTCCTGACCAGTAACTACTCCTCTATCCATGGTAACATGTCACACGCCAACTGTATGCAACTTTATTTTTGTGTTAACATTTTGTGTGGTACCTTATCAAACACCTTTTGGACTTCCAAGAATACTGTGACAACATGCCCTTTTACACGCAAGTTGTAGTTCTGATCTGTAGATCATTGGAGCCACATCTTAGTGTCATAGAGTCATACAAAATGGAAACAGGCCCTTTGGTCCAACCTGTCCATGTCAAACATAATCCCAAACTAAACTAGTCCCACTTGCCTGCTCCTGGCCCATACCCCTCCACACCTTTCCTATTCATGTACTTATCTGAATGTCTTTTCAGACATTGTAATTGTGCCTACATCCACCACTTCCTCAGAAGTTCATTCCACACGGGAACCCCCTGTGTAAAAAATTTGCCTCTTATGCCTTCTTTCAAATCTCTCTCCTCTCACCTTAAAAATATGCCCCCTAGTCTTGAAATCCTCCCTCCTAGGGAAAGGCAACTACCATTAACTCTATCTGTACCTCTCTTTATTTCATGAGCTTCTATCAGGTCGTCTCTCAACATCCTAGGCTCCAGTGAAAAGGGTCCCAGCCTATCCAGCCTTTCTTTATAACTCAAACCTTCCATACCTGGTAACATCCTGGTAAATCTCTTCTGAACCCTCTCCAGCTTAATAATATCCTTCTTATAACTGGGCGACCAGAACTGGACTAAGTACTCTGGAAGAAGCCTGACCAATGTCCTGTACAACCTCAACATCTTGTGTACTCTGGGCTATTCACTCCCCAATATTATAACTATTTTTCTGTAATGGCAATCATCAATCTCTATTTTTGCCATTGGTCAATTATTGAAGATGATCCATGCATTCAGATAGAATAACTTCAGTTTTATTTATTTTACTACAACTGCCAGCATGGTTTTACTCTCTGATGTGCTAGAACCATTAAAGTCTTTGTCAATTCTTGTTCCACTCACCTTGTTCTGACCCACACTGATGTGTTTCTCTAGTGAGGTTAACTAGCTTGGTTGGTTGGACAGTTGGTTTGTACTGTAGTATGAGGCTGACTGTATGGTTCAATCCCTACACTGGCTGAGGTTACCCTGAAGGGCTCTCCTTGTCAGCATTTCCCCTTGTCTGAGGCATGGTGGCCCTTAGGTTAAACCACCACCAGTCATTCCTCTGTAATGAGGGAGGTGTTTCACAGTTTGCCAAGACAATAGTGACTTTACCATTATTTTCATACTACCTCAACTTTTATGGTTGGATTTCTAAATTTCTCCTCTCCTTTACATTTCTCTGTTTGTTTTAATCTATTTTCCCCTGCCCTTACCATACTTGATAGTACACCCTCATATTTGTATGTTCTGGCTCTAACTGTCATGAGTCAAGCATCATCGACCTGAAAATGAAAAAAAAGAGTTAATTATTTCAAATCAATCTGAGATTCAACAAAGGTAATATCCTTGAACATTCTCTCTTGTTACAAATGGTCCTTGCCTAG
Organism: Rhincodon typus; assembly: GCF_021869965.1. Classification (NCBI taxonomy): domain Eukaryota; kingdom Metazoa; phylum Chordata; class Chondrichthyes; order Orectolobiformes; family Rhincodontidae; genus Rhincodon; species Rhincodon typus. The sequence goes on along the minus strand of NC_063365.1, from coordinate 8,408,212 downwards.
CACTTGTGTGTTGGGGCTTTTACTTGCCATTTAATAGCCCAAGCCTGAATGTTGTCTTACCATATGCGATGAAATGTTTCAGTCTCAATGCAAGTATCAGTGGACATCCCCAATTCTGCCCTTATGTTAGAGGAAACAAACTAAGATGATGGTGCCTATGACACTACCATGAGGAAACCCTGCAGTGATATCCTAGGGATGAGATCGTTGCCTTCCAGATAAACTTCTAGCAAGTTTAGTGTGGGTGGCACGGTAGCTCAGTGGGTAGTAATGCTGCCTTACAGCAGCAGGGATCTGGGTTCAATTCCAGCATTTGGCAGCTAAGAGTGTGTGGGTTTCCTCCCAACATCCAAAGATGTACAGGTTAGGTAGATTGGTTCTGCTAAATTGCCCATAGTGTCTAGGGTGGGGAATGCAGGTAGGGAGTGAGCTTGGGTGGGATGCCCTTTGGAGGGTTGGTGTGGGCTGAATGGCCTGCTTCTACACTGTAAGTAATAGCCCCCCATCTGCTGACTTAAAAGAAACTATTGCATTGCTGAACATGGTTTTTGATTTAGGAACAGATAGCATCTCAGACATGAATACACTCACTCCCTTTCCCATAAGAATAAAGATAATTGAATTTCTTTTCAAATGTCTTTATCCTTTCAGCACAATTATGTGGCAGTACAAGAAGAAATATTTGGAAAAAGAATCAGGTTGTTGAAGTTTTTAGTTTTGCAATCATCAGGACAGATGTAAGAATGCTAAATTTCAAAGGGAGCAACAATTTATACTACTTGAGGAAAGGATGTTGATTAGTTGGCAAGTCAACTCTGATCGGCCAAGATGTTGCCGTGGAGTTTGTACGAAGAAATCATTGAGCCACAGAATTTCCTTAATGGTGCAAAACCTCCACACATTCCTTGATCGTGCAGGGTTAGTTCCCTGAGTATGTAAATATGTAATTTATATTAAGCGTAAGTAAGCCCCAATATTAGCCCAATTAATAAGCTTAAATTATTTGTCTGTGAAGTTCTTGGCACATTCAAGCTTGTTCAGTGAGTGCTGTCCAATTAATAACAAATAATGTTAGACATTGTGTTCTAAGTTTTGCCAGGTTGAACACGGTCAGTATTCTGACTATTGCAAGCAGCCAGAGAGATGAGCTGTTTTGTATGTTAGTCATTTGGCTGTAAACTGTTGGAAATGTTATCAGTATGATTAATGTGATTCTCCAGTCCTTTCATTTCACACTTAGACATTTTCATCAGGAAGAAGCTATTCTATCATTTCCCCGGGGAACTCAGAATGGATGAAACCTTCCATTAATTTCCTGCAGCACCAAAAACTCAGAAAACGTCTCAGTTCCCTCAGACTGTAACAATAAACAATGATTAATTACTACTTTTATGTTCCAGTTTTAAAGAATTAGGTCTTTCAGTTCTCAATTGCCTCAGCTTGTAATACGCATAACAGGATGAAATCATGGTCTTTAAAATAAACAGAGACAAAACTAACTTCTACCTAATATACAGAATTCACTTGCACTTTTTCAATGACACTGGAGAATGTAGGTTAAAGTTGAAAGTATCCATTGATGGAAGTATGAACATTATTGGCAGTTTTAATTTCTGAATAAGCTCCTTTCCAGGACATTAACCCATAATCTAGGTTGGTTCTGTGTGGTGAGCAGTCTTTCAGATAAGTCATCAAACGTAAGGCTCCAATTGTGCTGCTCAGTTGAAACATATAGATGCTGTGACACTACTAGACTTGTGACAGTCACCTATGTGCACATCCAGATACCTTTTCAATGTTGTAATTGTACCAGCCTCCACCACCTCCTCTGGCAGCTTGTTCCATCCATGCACTGGCTCAGTGGTTAGCACTGCTGCCTCACAGCACCAGAGACCTGTGTTCAATTCCACCCTCGGGCAACTGTCTGTGTAGAGTTTGCATGTTCACCCCGTGTCTGCGTGGGTTTCCTCTGGTTTGCTCTGGCTTTCTCCCACAGTCAAAGATGTGCAGGTTAGGTGGATTAGCCATGCTAAATTGCCCGCAGTGTTCAGGGATGTGTAGATTAGGGGGATGGGTCTGGGTGGGATGCTCTGAGGGTCGGTGTGGACTTGTTGGGCCAAAGGGCCTGTTTCCATACTGCAGAAATTCTAAAAAGTTGCCCCTTAGGCTGCTTTCACCTTAAACCTATGCCCTTTCCTAACCTGGGGAAAAGACCTTGGCTATTCACCCTATCCATTCCCTTCACGATTTTATAAACTTCTATAAGGTCACTCCTCAGCATCCAACACTCCAGGGAAAAAAATCCCAACCTATTCAGCCTCTCCCTACAGTTCAAAACCGCCAACCCTGGCAACATCCATGTAAATCTTTTCTTCACCCTTTCAAGTTTCACAACATCTTGCCTATAGCAGGGAGATCAGAATTGAATGCAGTATTCCAAAAGTTGTAGCAGGAAAATTACCCACATGTTCTGGACAGCATTAAATATCAGCAAAAACAGATTAGCTCATCATTCATTCTCTAGCTGTTGTTGAGTCATGCTTTGAGCAAATTGCCTGTCACATTGTCCGACATAACAACAACAACTGCACTTCAGAAGGAATCTTTCAGCTCTAAAGCACACTGGGGATGCCATAAGGATATGTTTAATCAGTTCCTGGGAACTGGAAGCCCCTGGCAAAACCATCATTTAATTCTCTGTCCGTACTTACACTGAGCACTGAGAAGGTGATAGTCTGCCATCTTTTTCAATCACTGTAGTCCCTGTTTGGAGCCATTAAATAAGATATTGCTTGGCTTTATGAGTCAACCGTGTTGATTGGGACTGAAGTCCTATCTAGGTCACATTAGGTAAATAGAGCTGGATTTCTTCCTGTGAACTACAGTCTCAGAATAAAACATAGGCCATGTAGAACTGACATGAGGAGGAGTTTCTTCACGCATAGGGTGGTCAGTATTTGGAATTGTAGAGTCTGACTCAGCACCGAGGTCAAGATATTTCTAGATATTAAAAATAAAAAGAAAGATATAAATAGTGTGGGAAAATGGCTTTGAGGTCAAATGATCTAGTTCAGTGGCAGAACAGGCTCAAGGGTTCGAATGACCTACTCCTTCTGCTATTTCCTATGTTCCTGTGTTACATCTAAATAGGACACACATTTTCCTATTGCTCAGCTTCCTGTCTGTTACCCAATTCTCACTCAATGCAAATATGTTACCTCCAATCCCAATAGGCTTAAACCTGTGCATCTTGGGTGATGGCATCAGAAGACGAGCCAGGATCCAGCCGGTTGACTCAGAACCAGGACCCCATGAGACAACGTCCAGTGTTGCAGGGATGGTGGGGGGGGGCTGCGGGACTCACGCAGAGTGACCGTCTCCAGTTCAGAGGTAGTGGACGCGGAAGGGTTGGTGCCAGTGGCAGCAGAAAAGGAGCTCATAGGACATGACCATTGCTGGTGGGCCAGCCTTTACCACCTGTCTCGAGATGCCTTTGAGAAGGTGGTGGTGAGCTGCTTGCTTGAACCACTGCAGTCCACCTGCTGGAGCTTGACCACAATGCCAGGATCCCGGGGACAATGTGGGATGGTGGCGACTGAAGGTGCAGAGAGGGAGAAGGCTATGGAGAGGGAAAGATGAACTTTTGAAGCTGTTTCAGTTTTAGTAATAACGATTTAATATTAATTTATTCAGTATTTTACCATTCATACAATTTATTCAGTAATTTATTCTGTAATCCAAGATGGCACCAGAATGTGGCGACATTACCCACTTTTCACTGCAACTAGGTACAAGTGACAGCATATTAAATAAATAAATATTAAATAAATAAATCAGGAATCTTTTTATGTAGCGCCAAAGCCTTCTGAAATTCCAAATATATCACATCAACTAGTCCCCCCTTATCTACACTGTTACTGGCAACTCCGAAAAAGTTATAAAGCACTGTTCCCTCTTCTTAAAACTGCATGGAGTACAGACAATCATAATGTGATATTCCAACTACCTTATTACCGCCTCCTTAATTAAGATTCTCGTACATTCCCTGCTAATGATGCCAGATTAACTGGCCCTCTTTCTTTTTCCCTCCTGCCTTGAACAGCTTGGTTAATCTTATAAACTTCTGTTAGGTTGCCTCTCAACCTCCTGCATTGCACAGCAAACAAACTCAGTCCATCCAACCTTTCTTCATAGCTAAAATCCCCCATACCAGACAAAATCCTGGTAAACCTTTCCTGTATCCTCTCCAGAGCATCCACATCCTTCTTGTAGTGTGGTGCCCAGAACTGTATGTAATAGGGTGCTGTCAAAGGATCTTTGGTGAATTTTTAAATGGGATAGACTTCGAACAGATCTAGCAACTCAAGACTAGGCAGCCATAAGACACTGCAGGAGAGTTGTCCTCCAACACAATCTGTCGCCTCAAGTCATATCCCCCGCATCTTGTCGATGATACACACGGCTGCTATTAACCATTGATAGTGGAGGGAGTGGATGTTTGACGATGTGGTGCCAATCAAGTGGGCTGCCTTGTCCTGGATGGTGTCAAGCTTTTTTCAATGTTGTTGGAGCTGCCCCCATCCAAGCAAGCGGGGAGTATTCCATCACACTCCTAATAAGTAAAGGATGGACAGAATTTGGCAAGACAGGAGGTGAGTTACTCACTCCAGTATTTCCTCACCTCTGACCTGGTCTTGTAGCCACTATGTCTATGTGACAAATCCATTTGAATTTCTGATCAATGATAACCCCAAGTATGTTGATAACGGGTGATTCAGTGATGATAACACCATTGAATATCAAGGAGCAGTGGTTAGATTGTCTCTTATTGGAGATGGTCATAGCCTGGTATTTGTGTGGCATGAATGTTGCGTGCCACTTGTCAGCCCAAGCCTGGATATTGAGAGATCTATTTGCATTTGAACCTGGACTGCTTCAGTAGCTGAGAAGTCGTGAATGGTACAGATCATTGTGCAAGCATCGGTGAAAATTCCCACTTTGGACCTTATGATGGAGGGAAGGTCATTGATGAAGCAGCTCAAGATGGTTGGGCCTAGGAGACTACCCTGAGGAACTCCTGCAGAGATGTCCAGGGAATGAGATGACTGACATCCAACAACCACGACCGTCTTCCGATGCGCCAAGATTGATCCCCTGGCTTGATCGTAATGGTTGAGTGGGGGATATGCCAAGCCATAAGGTTGCAGATTGTGTTGGAGTACAATTCTCCTGCTGTTGATGGCCCGCAGTGTCTCATGGCTGCCTAGTCTTGAGTTGCTAGATCTGTTCGAAGTCTGTCCCATTTAGCACGGTGATAGTGCCACACAACAGGATGAAAATTATTCTCAACGTAGAGGTGGGAATTCATCTCCACAAGAACTGTGCGGAGGTCACTGACAGATACCAGCATGGACAGATGCATCTGCAGCTGGCAGATTGGTAAGAATGAGGTCAAGTATATTTTTCCCTCTTGTTGGTTCCCTCACTACCTGCCGCAGACCCAGGGCTGACAGATGATAGAAATCTGAAACAAAAACAGCAGGAGAAACTCAGCAGGTCTGGCAGTGAAGGTTTTCAGTCCTTTGAAGTCTTTCCAGTATGCAATGGTGTCACATTGAACAGTGAGGAATGTTAGATTATGGGCACTGGGGAAAGCGTGGCACTCTCCCAGATAGGGTTCCAAAATGGGAGATCCCTGAAGACGGGTAATCTGTGTAATTTGGTCCCAAAATAGCAATATGTTTATCAATGTGCACTTGTGTTTTCACCTATGTGCCCTGAGAATTGTTTGTTTGCTAGCCTAGTATAACTATGTGCACAGTGAAGGGCAACCCATACCTGGCATGGCTTGTCTGTCAGCATGGCTAGGATTTAAAAATGGCACCAGGGGCAGGAATTCTGAGAGGTCCCAGCAGTGAAAAGTACTTCTCTCTCTGGTGAGAGAGAGCATTGAACATGTGGCATGGTGCATTTTTAATGAGATAAACTGAACGAGAAATATTGTGAGAATTCTTGGAAATAAATATTGTGTGAAACTCACCAAAATTGACACTTAGCCAATTTCTGGTAAAATTCAGCAACCAATCTGCATGTTAAAAGGGAGACCTCTTATTCAACTGTATCCCCTGGGTCTAGTATCTCCCACAAGTGAAAACATCCACCTGGTAACCCCAGGTTCAGCCTGTCAGGGATGAGTTGAGTGAACCTTCTCCAAACTGCTTGGAAAACAGTGATATCATTTTGTTCAAATCAGGGGATGAAAATTATACACAGTACTACAGATATATTTCTCACCAGAGCCCCATGTAGCTTCTGTAAAACATCTTTCCTGTTACATTACATTCCCTTTCTAATAAACATTTATGTTATTTGCCTTGCTAATGACTTACTGTTCCTGCATACTAATATTTTGTGATTCATCCACCAGGACACCCACATCCCTCGATATCACATACTTCTGCAATTTCTTGCTGTTTAAATAATGTCCTGTTTTTTCTTCCTTCCTGCTAAAGTAGACAACTTCTCACTTAGTCATAGAGTCATAGACTAATGCAGCACGCAAACAAACCCTTCAGTCCAACTTGTCCATGCTGACTAGATATCCTAAACTGATCTAGTTCCATTTGCCAGCATTTGACCCATATCCCTCTAAACCTTTCCTATTCATGTACCCATCCAGATGCCTTTTAAATGTTGTAATTGTACCAGCCTCCAGCCACCTCCTCTGGCAGCTTATTCCATACACACACCACCCTCTGCATGATAAAGTTTCCCCGCAGGACTCTTTTAAATTTCTCCCCCCTCACCTTAAACCTACGCTGTCTAGTTTTGGATTCCCCTACCCTGGGAAAAAGACCTTGGCTATTTATACTATCCATGCCCCTCATGACTTTATAAACTTCTATAAGGTCAACCTCAGCCTCCAATGCTCCAGGGAAAAAAGCCTCAGTCTTTTAGCATCTCCCTATAAGATCAATCAAATCTAGGTAGGAGTTTCATTGTGAATGGTATGGCCTGAAGGAGTGTAGTGGAATAGACGGACCTTGGTGTTAAGGTGCACGGTTCTCTGAAAGTGGAGTCACAGGTAGACAGGGCAGGATAGTGAAGAAGACTTTTGACACACTGGCCTTCATCAGTCAGGGTATTGAGTATAGAAGTTGGGAAGTTATGATGCAGTTGTACATGTGAGGTGGCACTTGGAGTATTGTGTTCAGTTTTGATCACTTTGCTATTAAACAGGAAAGAGTGTAGAAGAAATTTACAAAGATGTTGCCAGGACTTAAGGGACCAAGTTTTAGGGAGAGGTTGGACAAGCTAGGACTTTTTTCTTTAGAGTATAGGAGATTGACAGGGGATCTTATAGAAGTGTATAAGATCTTGAGAGGCATGGATAGGGTGAATGCACTCAGTCTTTTTCCCAGGGTTGGGGAATCGAGGACTAGAGGGCATCGGTTTATGGTAAGAGGAGAAAGAACACATGGGAACCTGAGGGGCAACTTTTTTACACAGAGGGTGGTATGCATATGGAACGAGCTGCCAGCGGAAGTGGTTAAAGTGGGGACATTAACATTTAAAAGGCATTTGGAAAAATACATAGACAGGAAATGTTTAGAAGAATATGGGCCAAGTGGAGTGAAATGGGGTTAGTGTGGATGGACATTTTGGTCAGCATGGGCCAGTTTGGGCCGAAGGGCTTGTCTCCATGCTATAGGACTCTATGACTCTATGTCTAAGCCCTCCAATCCTGGCTACATGCTTGTTAATCATTTCTGAAACCTTTCAAGTTTAACAACATCTTTCCTTTAGCAAGGAGACCAGAATTGAATGCAGTATTCCAAAAATGGCTTACACGTTAAATTCTAAATGCTTTTTTTACAACACATTTCCCACCTTCATTGTCTAACCAGATTTACTTTCATAAATGAATTAGTTTAAATATAACACACCATTTTAACCCAGAACCTTAGTATAAAATTTTACTTATTATGATCAGTCTTCCCCAATGATTACTAATGAACTCTCTCTGCTTTCACAATATAGATCTCTAGCTGTCTGTTCTGTAATTGGTCCCTGACTATATAGTTTTACAAAGTTGTCTTGGATACATCCAGTAAATTCATCCTCCAAACCATTTTTGCCAATTTGTTTTGCTTAGTGAATGTGAATATCAAAATCCCAAGAATTTGCATTAATTTTTTTTGTGTTTCCTAATTACCTCATTTATACCCTGAGTCACAGAGTCTGTAATTCATTGCCACTAGTGTCTTCTGGCCTTCATTAATTTTTTTAGTTCCATTTTAGTACCAATTCTGTATCTCATTTTCAAGGCCAAAATCCTTTCTTGATGTTGTCTTTATCTCATCTTTGGTTTTCACAGTTACCCCACATCCTTTTCCGTTTTGCCGATCTTTTCTAAAAGTCAGGAGAGGTACTTTCCATGGGTAATGGAACCAATAATGAATCTCTGAAGTGGCTAAGTTAGGTCTTCAGCAGAAATGGAATTGAACTCATGGTTAGCACAAAACAAAACCTTAAGAAAAGGGGGAAAAGGTCTCCCAGTGGACTCTCAAGCAATCAACTTACACTAAACCTTCTTATAGCAGAATTGCTCCAAATAAAGTTCAGCAGCCCGAAAAGTCAACTTTGCTTGTCTCCACAGATGTGTTTGACCTTTTGAGTTTTTCCAGCTACCTTTTCTTCCTGTTTATCATTAGCCAAAACCAATATCAAATATTCACCTCATTATCCAGCTCCTTCCTCCATCACTAAGCCCTTTGTGTTCCAGTTGTGAGTGATTTTCCTCTATGCTGTAACTCTACTAGTTTTCAGTTCTATGATTTCTTTTAATAAATCAAAGTCAATTTGACCTGTGCTAGAATGTCCCTGATCACTTAAAAGTCAGATTTTCACCTTCTGGCTTGTTTCCATGGATCTTCAGAGTTGTCACCACTTCAAAAATCTTGAGTGATTTCACTTCGCCCTGCCCATGGACTTTTCTGACTCATTTCTGTTCCACTCTTCGGCAGAAACCAACAACACTATTCGGCATCTTTAAGTTGTAAAATAACTCGGTGTTGACCAGTATACAGCATTGGAGGTGGTAATATTATTAATGGTTCACTTCTAGGTGTGAATTTAATGGGATTCCTTCTGGCATCAATTCAAACAGCCAGTACCTTTCCATTGTAACCCTGGAGTTATTAACATGAAATCCAAAGTGTTCTGGCTAAATCTTGACTTGGCATGCCTGATGCATCGCACTGTCTCAGTGTTAATCTAATGAGATAGTGCAAAATATGTTACAGCTGACAAAATGATTTTTCTCAACTGTCTATTCAATCTTCCAGCTTCATATTTCCCATTTGTTGGTTGTATGAGTGCCAGTATTCATATAAGGAGGAGGAATTCCCTGAACTATGCCCTAGTTACAGCTTTAATGAAAAATAAGTACTGTTCAAACCACAGTCTATTTGTGGCTTAATCTTCATGCATATGAAAAGTGCCAGTTCTGATAGTTGCTTCACAGTGAGCCCAACTTCTGTCCCGTACACTAGAGGCTGCTGTGCACGATGATGGGAGGACCAGTTGAGGGGAAACTGCAGCCTTGCTCTGAAACATCACCTCACTGCCTTATGCTCCAACTTGTAATATTAGCCGCAGAAGCTTAGCAAGGGAGTGATGGACAAAGAACTTCTTCTCATATTCTGTCGTGTTGTAACACCTTCAAAGCAAATTGGGCCTGTGAAAGCTAACTGTCCAGTTCAGGCTGAACAAATGCACTAAATACATCACTGAATTTAGCAGCTCAGGAGGAGATACCTGTGAGCAAAAATAATCACAATATATTATAATCCCTAACACAAAACACTACAGGATAAATCTTCCATCTTTTGTTTTTTTATCACAGCTGAGAAAAAAAGCTTCAGTGTGGACTCTTCCTTGAGTAGCTATTTAATTTTGTTAGTTCAAATCATACTTGGTGCATAAGGATTTACTTCTGAAACCTTTTTTTCCAGCTCAGTAACTTTTAACCCAAGAACTGTTGTGCACAGTATCTGTTGTTCTCCATGAAATGCAAGCAAGGTGAATCATGGAATCACAGAATCCCTGCAGCGTGGAGGTACACCATTCGGCCCATCGAGTCCACACCGACCCTACAAAGAGCATCCCACCCATCCCTGTAACCCTGTACCTCCCATGGCTAATGCACCTAGCCTGCCCATCCCTGGACACTATGGGTAATTTAGCATGGCCAATCCACCCTAACCTGCTCATCTTTGGACTGTGGGGAGAAACCGGAGCACCCGGGAGAAACCCACGCAGACGCGGGGAGAATGTGCAAACTCCGCACAGACAGTCACCCAACGGTGTAATTGAAACCGGGTCCCTGGTGCTGTAAGGCAACAGTGCTAAACACTAAGCCATTATTTAAAAATATACCAGCACCTTTTCAAAGCTGCATGAATTTGGTCTTTTCGGTAATGAGCATGAGCTCCCACTGCATTTCTGTGGGTGAACTAGCAAACCTTTGACCTCTCGCTGCTCCCTTGCTCCCAGATCCTAGCAGACTATCTTGTCTGTGAACTTCAGTAATAGCTTAGATCCATTCTCCTCCCAAAGCCCATCTCCATTAGAACATGTATCAAATGGGTTTGGTTTCCAGGTGGAAATGCTAATTAGCCGACTGTAACACCGCAATTCTCTTTTAACTTAGAAGTTAACGTTCAGCCTAAAGTATGACAGCTTGCAACCAACAACTTGGAACTTTGGAGACTAGCAGTCGAGCCACTGTAAACACAAATGTTACTACCATTGTCTATAGGTATAGACTCCTTCCATCTTCAGGCAGATTCTTTCTCACTGAGTTCAAAAATGCAAATCTCCTTCCGCCCACAAACTGAGCCATGTGAATTTGCTCTGAAAGTTCTCTAGACTGTATGACTTCATTCTTTGCTGTGTATAGGTGCAACATTGCTGCCACTGTACCCAGTGTTGCCTCCTCAACAAACTGGCTTTTGTTTCAAGTTTCTAGTTATTTTCAATAGGTCCACATAATGGTTTAGAAAAATAACATTTGGTTCATGTCTCATCAAGAGCTATCCTCAAAGTAGATAGTTTCTTCTCCAATAAGAGAGTCAAAGATTATGGGAAGGAGACGAGAATGTGGAGCTGAGGCCACAAGTGGATCAGCCAGGATCTTATTGAATAGCAGAGCAGGCTTGAGTAGCCTACTCCTGCTCTTAATTCATAAGTTTGTATGTACGTCAGGAGGTCATCCTTTGGCACTCACTAGATCTACAAGCCTAGCATGCGGTTGAGATGTCAGTAAGAAACTATTTTCAGGATCTCGAAGTAGATTTAGATGGGCCCAAAGACTGGATATTTGCTCTTCCTGTGGTAGCCACACTTGCTGCCTCTCTTAACTTGAATTCCATCATGATTCAATGGTGCCAGTCCTCTGTTTTTCAATGAATCAGTCAAGTAATCATTACATTGTTGAAGAGAGCAATTAATGGTATCAGCTTCCTCATGACCCAGTTGTATTAACAATCATGGAACAGGAGTTCTATTCTTCTCTGAGGTTCCCACTCTCTTGGGAGTCCTGGACTACAGATGTTTCCAAGCTGTTTAGCAGCTGAAACTGTTTACTGGGACAGGAAGAGTTTTACAGTCACCGAACATACAATTTGCAGAGCTGCTTATGCCTTGATATTTAGAGTCACTGTTAGCCCTGACTGAAAGCAAATGGCTTTCTATCTCGGTTTGAGAGGCCAAGTCCTCTGAATTTCCCATATTTCCTTTTTTGACGGGCATTTTCTATCTTTCTGATCTGGAATTCAGGTCCTGATAATTTTAGAGTTGTGGAGATCTTTATGGGAGCCAAGAACATAGTTACAGAAGTATGTCCTTCAGCCCCTCAAACATTAAACTCAGATAATGGTCAATCCTTTTCATATTATAAGGTGGATCTGCATTAGAGCATAAGACTGTAAGACATAGGAGCAGAATTAAGCCATTCGATTAATCAAATCCAATCCACCTTTCAATTGTGGCTGATATATTTCTCAACCCATTCCCCTGTCTTCTCCCCATAACCCTTGATCCCCTTACCAATCATGAACTTATCTACTTCTGTCTTAAGTACACTTAATGACTTAGCTTCCACAGCCCTCAGCAACAATGAGTTTCACAGATTCACCACCCTCTAGCTGAAGAAATTCCTCCTCATTTCAGTTCTAAAGGGTTGTCCCTTCACTCTGAGGCTGTGCCCTCGGGTCATGGTTTCTCCTGCTAATGGAAGCATTTTCTCCACATCCACTTTATCCAGGCCTCTCAGTATTATGTGAGTTCCAAACAGATTCCCACTCATCCTTCTCAACTCCATAGCGTACGGACCCAGGGTCCTCAACTGCTCCTCATATGACAAGCCCTTCATCCCATGGTCATTCTTGTAAACGTCCTCCAATGCCAACTCATCCTTTATTGATATGGGACCCAAAACTGCTCACAATATTCCAAAGCAGTCTGACCAGAGTCTTATACAGCCTCAGTAGTACATCTCTGCTCTAGCATTCTAGTCCTCTTGAAATGAATGCTAACATAGCATTTGCCTCCCTAACTGCCAACTGAACCTACATGTTAACCTTAAGAGAATCCTGAACTAGGATTCCCAAGTCCCTTCATGCTTCAGATTTCTGAAACCCTTCCACTGTCTAGAAAATAGTCTACATCTCTGTATATATATATGGCCACAGATTTCCTCATTGCTGCTTTGGGGGTCAAGTTAACAGGCTTTCCTAACAAAGGAAATCTAACTGTTGTTACAAATGCAGGATTTTGTAAGATTCTGTTTAGAGTTTCTACTATTAACTACAGGTAAAAGTGTGGAATGGAGGGGATGATGAGACCTGCTCTGAATTCTCCTGATAACAAGCTTGAGGGGCTTGATTGTTCAAAGATAATGGAGCGAGGAAGGACCCAGGTAGTTCCATTTGAAAGAAGGTGCAAAATGTTCATGCTTGTAAACAATGATTCAGCAGCTGAACTTACATTGGACAGGACAGTTAGTCTCCAAATGGTTATACTTAAACTATTTGTTTATGTTGAATATAAAATAGAATTGAGGGCATCTGGAGGACAGTTAATTAGCATTTCTATCTGGATGTAAGGCCCACATGATTCACATTACCATGAAGATGGGCTTAGAGAGGAGGCATCCATAGAAAGCCACTGTAAGGTTGCATTACAGGTTTTCCTTAAAATATCACCGAACTTCACAGAAAACGTTAGACTGCAAGAATCCAAGAGAAAGAGAGAAACAGCAGAGAGATAGAGGCAGCTAGTCTTTATTGTTCATCTCACAAAATATTGATGAAAGCATGTTCTTGGGTTATGTGCAATCATTTGAAATAGCAGAAGTAGATCTTTCAGCACCTGAGTCTTAAGTAAGATCATGGCTGATCCGTTTGTGTTTCCAATTCCACACTCCCATCTACTCCTAGTAATATTTAATTCCTGCCTAACACAAATCTATTTACTTCTGTCTGAAAAATATTCAATGACCCACCTCCATTGCCTTCTGAAGCAGAGTTCAAAAGTTGCACAACCCTTTCAGAGAAATTGCCTCTCCCCACTCCTGTCCTAAGAAGGAAATCCATAATTTTAAACAGTGCCCCTTATTTTTGGATTCACCTACAAGAGGAAACATCCTTTCCAATTCCACCTTATCAAGACCATTCGGGATCTTATGTACTTCAATCAAGTCAAACAGTTCTAAAGAAGGATCATTTGACTCGAAATGTTATCTCTTGTTTTTGTCTCTGCTGAGTTTCTCCAACATTTTCTGTTATTATTTCAATCAAATCATCCCTTACTCTTCGTAACTCAAGTCAAAACAACTCAACTTATCTGACGTATCTTCATAAAACAATTCATTCAATCTAGATATCAATCTATTAAATCTCCTCTGCACGGCTTCCAATGTATTTACATCCTTCCATAAATAAGGACACCAAAACTGCACACAATATTTGAAATGTGGTGCCACCAATACAATGTATAAATGAAACATAACACTTATATCCAATGATGTCCAATTCCTCTCATAATAAACTATAGTACTCTATTAGCTTTCTTGATTATGTGTTGTACCAACATGCAACCTTTTTGTGATTCATATACCTTTGGGCTTCCACAGTCTTTCTCTGTTTAAGTAAGACTCTGTTTTTGCATTTGGCCTGTCAAAATGAACAAGTTCACGTTTTCCCACATTATATATCAACTGTTAACTCTCTCAACCTAGGTATACCCATCCATAGCCTGCATATGACTTCTTCACAACATATTTTCAGACCTATCTTGGTGTCATTGTGAATTTAGCTATCATATCTTCACTTCCTCATCTAAGTCACTGATGAAAATTATAAAATATTAAATCCCTCCAGCATGGAACCCTGTGGGGTTCCATTTGCCATTTGCTGCCAATCAGGTAAAGACACATTCACTCATATTCCATTTTCGACCAGCTAGCCAATCTTCTATCCATGGTAAGATGATAAACCCTATACCTTGAGCTTTTATTTTTCATAAAACAACCTTTGATGCAACTCTTTATCAAATACCTTGTGGAAATCCAAGTTGAGTATGTTTGAAGTCCAGTGCAAGTTACTCCTTCAAAGAACTCCGATAAATTTGTTGAACATGATTGTCCTTCGACAAAACAGTGCTGACTTTTCTGAGTTATGTGTGATCGTGTTTCAAATAATGGCTGAAATCAGCGAGTGATGAAAATAGCCTCTTTATTGAGTATCTGCAATAGGACTGTTCAAGGCAGTGATGGAATCCGAAGTACAGTTCTTACAGTAGCCTCTTTATACACAGTTCTTACATACATTAAAATTCTAGCATGATGGTGTTACATTATTGTAACTACTGCACACAAAAGTTTGTGTGACATCTGTCCTGGGATAGTAGGAGATGGTTTAAACATTTGCTAAGTGTTACTCCTGATGGGATTAGAGTGTCTGTCCAGTCTGCTTGCATAATTAAGAGGTGTCAGTCCTTTCATCGTTTAAGTTAGTAAATGTTAGTTATAATACTAAATCTATGTGATTTAAGTAAGTTAGAAACTATACATGTACTTAATAAAGGTAAAGAATAATAAAACTGAATACTGCAGCTGGGTCGTGAGATTTTATTTACTATTGCCAGTTTTGACAGTTCTTACACATCCATTCATGCAGTTTCACGGAAGCGCTGTTTTGATAGTAACTTTCTTAAAGGAGACAGAGACCCTATGCAATATGTATTTAACAGGTACTTGCTAGGGGAGGAAACTTGTTTGATGTTCTGCAACCTATTCAATTCCCAAGAGATGATTGCTAAGGGGCTAATTAATATTGTAATCTTTACATAGCTTTGGGTGAGTCATAGAGACATGATGGTGGGAATGGCATTGTTCTGAATAGGTTACAATATTAACACTTATTCAGGGGTAGCCTTTGATATAGAAACACTGCTTGCAGCATGGGGCCATAAGGACTGAAAGGTGGAAAGAAACAGTAATGCATTGGAAGGGATGTTTTAATCTAGTCTATCTTGTAATAGTAAAATGTACTACAAGACCGCAGTTTTATGAATGAATGAAAGAAATGTGGTAGAGTAAATATGGTGCGCTGGTGAGTGGTTAGTGAAAGAGTTATGAATGAATGAGAACATGGTATTAGTAAATATAGAGCACTTGTGATTGGGTTGGAAAAGAGACCTATAATGCAATAGTAAAGAGACTTATAATACAATATCTCACAGTTACTAAGATAACAAGATGTAGAGCTGGATGAACACAGCAGGCCAAGCAGCATCAGAGGAGCAGGAAAGCTGACATTTCGGGCCCAGACCCTTCTTCAGATTTCCGAAATGTCAGCCTTCCTGCTCCTCTGATGATGCTTGGCCTGCTGTGTTCATGCAGCTCTACACCTTGTTATCTCAGATTCTCCAGCATCTGCAGTTCCTCCTATCTCTCACAGTTACTATGCATTTTTATAAGTGTGCAGCTATAATCTCTTTAATAATTGTTTCTAATACCATTCCCAAGACAAATGTCAAGTTAACCATACAATAGTTTCCTGTTTTCTGCCTCCCTCTCTTTTTGAATAGAGTTATATTTGTAACTTTTCAGACTGATTGAACTTTTCTTGAATTGATAGAATTTTGGAAAACTAACAAGCTGATTAGTTTTCTATTGTTAGATCCTAGGATGAAGTTCATCTGGATCCAAAGACCTGTCAGCCCATAGTTCCATCAGTTTGCTTAGCATTGTTTCCCTGGGAATTATAATTTCACTAAGTTCCACTCTCCCTTCCACTTCTTGGTTTGTAGCTATCCCTGGAATGTTTTTGTATCATCTAGTATGAAGACAGAAACAAAATAAATGTTTATTTTAACCACTGTTTCCCTATTATCTACTATTAGTTGCTGAGTCTCCCTCTCAAGCCTATCACTCAATTTATTTGCTGTTTTCCTTTTTAAATACCTGTAGAAAAACTTGTTAACTGTGCTTACCCTTCTAAACGAACTTCCTCTCATTCTTTAATTTCTTCCTCCTGATTAACATTTTAATCATTCTCTGCCATTCTTTATATTCTGACCAATCACTTCTATAGTTATACAGCGTGTAGAGCTGGATGAACACAGCAGGCCAAGCAGCATCAGAGAAGCAGGAAAGCTGACGTTTCGGGTCTGGACCCTTCTTCAGAAATGGTGGCGGGGAAGGGGATTCTGAAATAAATGGAGAGAGAGGGGGAGGTGGATCGAAGATGGATAAAGGAGCAGATCGGTGGAGAGGAGATGGACAGGTCAAAGAGGCGGGGATGGAGCCAGTAAAGGTGAGTGTAGGTGGGGAGTTAGGGTGGGGGTAGGTCAGTCCAGGGAAGATGGACAGGTCAAGTAGGCAGTGGGTGTGGGGCTTGAGGTGGGAGGAGTGGATAGGTGGGAGAAAGGCGGTAGTTCCTACTATCTCTATAGTTATACACTTTTTTTTCCCTTAACTATGATGCTTCCCATAACTTCTTCAGTTAGCCATGAATAATGAGTCCTTCCTTTGGAACTTTTATTTATAGTGGTCATACCCTTATTTATTCTAGGCATTCTGAAAGGTCCTTTAAAATATCTTCCACTGCATCACAATTGATCTATCTCCTAGGTTAGCATTGTCAGTTCCCTTCAGCAACCTTAGCTTATATAGACAAACAGGAGGCTGGAAGAACACAGCAAGCCAGGCAGCATCTGGAGAAAAGCAGAAGTCAACCTGAAGAAGTGTTATACCTGAAACGCTGACCTCTCCTTTCCTCCAGATGCTGCCTGGCCTGCTGTGTTCTTCCAGCCTCCTGTTTGACTACCTTGGATTCCAGCATCAGTTTCTTTGTTTCTAACCTCAGCTTATATGCCCACTTAGTTGCCTTTATTTCAGCTTAAAATAGTTCTGTTGGACCCAACCTGTTCCCTTTCAAACTGGATATAAAATGCAATCATATTTTTGTTTTTGCAACCTAGAGGTATCTTTTACTCTGACGTCCTGTCACATTACACAAAATCAACTCCCATACAATCTGCCCTCTGCTCAGTTTCAGACGTCCTGCTCTAAGAAGCCATCTCAAAAGCATCCTATAAACTCCTCATCCAGACTACAACTGGAAATCTGATTATTCTACTTTATCTGCAGATTAAAGTAACCCATGATTATTGCCATCCCTTTATCACAAGCCACCAATATTTCTTCTTGGACACTTTGTGTTGCATTGTGGTTATTTTTAGGGCACCTCGAGATATTTCCACTTGTGATTTCTTTCCCCAACCATTCCTCACTTTCACCCAAACCAATTCTGTGTCCTGATTTCCTGAACCAAGGCCGTTTATAACTATTGCACAAATGCCATCCTTGATTAACAGTGCTCTACCTCCAACATTACTTAGTTTTTTATTCTTCTTGAATGTCATATGTACCTCAATATTCAATACCCAATCCTTGTCATCCTGCAGCCACATCGCTGCTGGCCCATAAACCAAAACCCATTTCTCCCATGCCAGTCATTGAGCAACATGTTCATCTCTTTTATTTTATGTACCCTATGTTAACTTGTATATGTCTCAGGCAATAATTCAGTGGTTATAACCTTTGAGATTCTGCTTTCCTGTTTATTTTTATGCTCCTCATACCCTCAAGGTATTTTGCTAATTCTGCCTATGTCATTAGTACCCATATGGAGCACAAAGCCTGGATCCTTCCCTTCCTGTTGGGAGTTCCTTTCCAAGCCTGGCTAAATGTCCTGATCCCTGTAACCTGGCAGTGCACCCAGCTGTCTGGTCTCCTGCTTTTTGCTTCAGAGAAAGACGTCAATCTCCCTCACTATAATATCACCTATTATTACTACATTCCTTGTTCCTCTTCTCAGTTAAATAGCTTCTTGTACTATGGTGCCACAATCAGTTTGCTTCAATTGTGAGAGGTAGAGCCATAGGGAGAGGCTGAATAGGCTGGAGCTATTTTCCCTGGAGTTTCGGAAGCTGAGGGGTGACCTTATGGAGGTTTATAAAATCATGAGGGGAATGGAGATGGTGAATAGCCAAGGTTTTTACCTGGGGTGGAGGAGTCCAAAACTAGATGGCATAGGTTGAAAGGAAAGGGAAAAGATTTAAAAGAGGCCTAAGGGGTAACATTTTCACCCAGAGGGTGGTGTGTGTATGGAAATAGCTGCCAGGGGTAATGGTGGAGGCTGGTACAATTACAACATTTAAGAGGCACCTGGGTGGGTACATGAATAGGAAAGGTTAAGAAGACTATGTGCCAAATGCTGGCAAATGGGACTGGATTAATTTAGGATATCTGGTCAGCATGTATGAGTTGGACCGAAGAGTCTGTTTTCATGCTGCATGACTGGATGACTCTATGTATAACTACGGCCTCATTACAGCTCTAAGTTCCACAAAGCACTGTACTGGACTGTGGATTGAAAGTGGAGAATTGTCCATCATCTTTACTTATGCTTTATCACAATCTGCCACTGAGTCCCACATGATTCATATTTAAATATGTTAAGATGAGCAACAGAAACATCTACGCACCTAAATCCCAGAGGTTATGCTGGCCATATGGCAACGATAATTATATTGTTTTTGAGACACTCCCATTACCAGCAGAAATAGGAGTGAGAAACCTTTGAGGGTGATGTGTTAGTGGCTTTTCTAATGATTACGGGGAAAGGAATTTATGGAGCAGAATTTCAAGGTCCCGCTCTTGAGTGCGCCTTGCATTACATCTCACTGTTAACCATGAGCTACAGAGAAAATACGTGCATCAGGCATAATAGTTGCTTACACTTGGAATTCACAGACATCTGAAATTTGTTGTATGTACAATCTTACCTGATAGAATCGACAGGACTATAATTTGACCATGGCGTATTTTTAGTCACCATATGTTATCTCAAAAGTTTGTTTTTTTCACTTGTTTCCCCAATCAGTAGGCAGATCGACTGCTTCCAGAGCACATCATTTCCCTGAACTCAGTGGGAAACAGTGGTTGCCTTCCAAATATGACCCTGCATCATTCTTCCTTTGGAGAAAATTCAAAACCAATTGATGCTGTGGCTTGGTCACTGGTCTGTTGCTAGGCAATGAAGGACCCTGTAATCCCACATTGGTAATCTCTAAATGAAGCAACCAATAGTTGCACTGCTAGAAGCAGAAACAACATGAAAAGATGCTATTGTTGGGTGTAAGTGTAAAGGGGAAAGAATAATATGAGAAAGGAGTGATGTGATAGGGTTGTGGTCCATTGTGGTAGACGTTCAACAAATGTAGCTGAGTTTCTCTTCTTTTACCCTGCAGACACAGTCGTAAAATATTCCTTTGAAGCCCCTAAATGCACAGGATTTTAATTAAAGCTGACAAGACAAATTATGCTGAGGTGTTCGCTATAAGCCTCTGAAATCGCTGCTGCAGATGAAGATGGATCGAAGCATAAAGTGATTTTCTTCAAACAGGTACCTAAAAGAGTCAATGCATGGTTCTGGAATTGTGTTAAAGATATTTAGTAAACACTGAAACATCAGAGGTGGCATAACTGGAATGTCCTTTTAAGAGCAGTTCAGACTAAGATGCTCCTCATAGTCCACGTTTTCCAGATAATCAGGGTTTAGGAAACTTGTGAGCAAATTGGTGGGAAAATAAGAATGTACACCTTGCCCTGTATTGCGGTGCTACATATTTGTTCCTGTTTCTGAAAAGCATTGCAAACAATGCCAACCATCAAAGTTTTGATTGTTAAGAAGCATCGAGGCTTCATTATGGGATAATGTGCAAAACATTCATCAAAATTATTCTGGGAGGACTAACAGATTAAAGTATCAGGGCAGGTTGCATAGATTAAACTTGTAGCCCCTTGTGTATTAAGATTAAGAGGTGATCTAATTGAGGTGTTTAAGGCAATTAAAAGATTAGGTAGGATTATTACTCAGAAACTATTTCCTCTGGTCGGGGAGTCTCAAACAAAAGCCTGAAGATTAGAGATAACAAGGTGCAGAGCTGGATGAACTGGCCCGAGGCGTCAGCTTTCCTGCTCCTCTGGTGCTGCTTGGCCTGCTGTGTTCATCCAGCTCTACACCTTGTTATCTCAGATTCTCCAGCATCTGCAGTTCCTACTATCCCTGAAGATTAGAGCTAGGCTGTTCACAGGTGATATCAAGACACAATTCTCCGCACAAAGGTCAGCTGGAAACTGGAACTGTCTCCCAAAAACATCAATGGGCTGACTCTTAAGCTTTTTTTGGTCAAAATACGAGTTGCGTCAGAATTTTTAGAGGAACTTTCACCCTGCGGCCCAGCGACTTTTCCCTTTCTAACCACTCTCACCTCATTAGTTACGTACCCCGTCCCTTTGGAAACCCTCGTGTCTAATTCTAGCCCCATTTTACCATGCTCTGCTCTCAGAACAACTAGCCACTCAGCAGAAATCCCAGAATTCACCAGCATCCTTTGGGCCCGCGCCATCTTTAAAAGCCTCTTGTGTACCCACACAAGCACTGTTAGTGTGAAGCTGCCCTGCCCAGTTCCTGGTGTTTACTCCTTGACATGGCAAACTTGGGGAACTGGCACCCAACTTTGTTGGCAGGGCCCTGGTGGTTCTGCTGGATGGGTTGGTGAAGACCAGACCTACAATGTCCTCTTCACACAGGGCCAGTAGATGAGGTCACAACACCAGACCATGCAAGGCCTGGTCTGACGTTGCCACTAGGTTAAAGCAGTCATCGGGAGGAATGCCCAGCAATGTAAGAAGAAGGTCAATGACCTTCTCCACTCTGCCAGCAAAAGTGCCACCACCTTCTCTCTGATACATCACACTCACTCTATCTCTCCCACTACACACCTTCCACCAAGGCTTATGTCCTAAACCCCTCACTAAAGCCAGCAACATATGACACCACTAACCCTCTGCCCATGCCTGCTAATTCACTCAGGACAGTTCTCCAGCAGCACCAGCCACTGTTATCTGCTGTGGTACCTGATGCTGTCTCAATCTAAGAGGAGGGCAGCCCACCATAGGGCAAGAGGAATCAAGATGAGTTAAGCCACTGATCTCTGAGGTCCACTCATGGCAGCAACTGGAGAAACTGGAAGGGAGTAAATGACATGAAATTGGCAAGTCAGTGAGAGTCATAGAGTCCGACAGCACAGAGACAGGCCCTTTGGCCCAAACTGGTCCATACTGACCAAAATGTCCCATCCATGCTAAGCCCATTTCCCTGCACTTGGCCCATATCCTTCTAAACCGTTCCTATCCATGTATTTGTCCAAATGCCTGTTAAATGGTGTTAATATACTCACCTCAACCACTTCCACCAGCAGCTCATTCCATATGCGTACCACCCTCTGTGTAAAAAAAATTGCCCTCAGGTTCCCAGGTATTCTTTCTCCTCTTACCATAAACTGATGCCCTCTAGTCCTCGATTCCCCAGCCCTGGGAAAAAGATTGAGTGCATTCACCCTATCCATACCTCTCATGATCTTGTACACTTCTATAAGATCCCCTGTCAGTCTCCTGCACTCCAAAGAAAAAAGTCCTAGCTTGACCAACCTCTCACTAAAACTTGGTCCCTTGAGTCCTGGCAACAGCCTTGTAAATTTCTTCTTCACTCTTTCCAGTTTAATATCATCCTTCCTATAGCAAGGTGACAAAAACTGAACACAGATACTCCAAGTGCCACCTCACAAATGTCATGTACAACTGCATCATAACTTCCCAACTTCTATACTCAATACCCTGTCTGATGAAGGCCAATGTGTCAAAAGCCTGTTTCACTGCCCTGTCTACCTGTCACTCCACTTTCAGAGAACCATGCACCTAAATGCAAAGGTCCCTCTCTTCAACTCCACTCCTTAAGGCCCAATCATTCACCATGAAACTCCTACCTGGATTTGACTTTCCAAAATGCAACACTTCACACTTATCTATATTAAACTCCATTTGCCATTTCTCAGCCCACTTCCCCAGCTAATCAAGATCCTGCTGCAATTTCTGATAACCTTCCTCACTGTCCATGATACCGCCTATTTTACTGTCATCCACAAACTTACTAATTATGCCTGTACATTCTCATCCAAATCATTGATATAGATAACAAATAGCAATGGGCCTAGCAGCAAACCCTGAGGCACACCACTAGTCACAGGCGCTCAGTCAAACAAGCATCTTTCCACTATTACTCTCTGCTTCTTACCATTAAGCCAACTGTGTATCTAATTGCCAGCTCTCCCTGGATTCCATGTGATCTAACCTTCCAGAGCAGCCTACCATGTGGAACCTTATCAAAGGCCTTACTGAAATCCATGCCAACTACGCCTACTGACCTGCCCTCATCAACCTTCGTGGTCACTTCATCAAAGAAGAGGTGAGAGAATTTTGGTGGTGGGTTTTCCAAAATTTCACTCCTTCTCCCTTATATGGAGAGCATTCGAACTCTGACAACTCTGGTTGACTGACCGTGTCCAAGCTCCTGGACAGGTGTCAGGGGCTGCCCTTGACATACTGTGCTGGGATCCCCTGACACAGCTGACAACCATGAAAAGCTTCCTGCCTTTGCATTTGCACTAAATGACACGGCAAACCAGCAGTAATGTGAGCCTAACACTGTGGAGCTGGAGGAATACAACAGGCCAGGCAGCATCAGAGGAGCAGGAAAGTTGGCGTTTCGGGTCGGGACCCTTCTTCAGAAAATTCTTAGCTCTTACTATCTCTGAGTAATGTGAGCCTCATATCTTTGGCTGAGGGGCCAAAGTGAAAGAAGGCAAAGCAATGCATGACAGGGATGCTGAGGACATTCAGATAGCTCAGTGAGTGTGATTGCTATGACAGTGAGCGAGAGCCCAGAGACACAACCTGCCCTAATCCATATGTGTAACTAAGCACACTGTGTCCTTGCTGCAGCATTACAGTGAGAGTTACCGGGGTAGCCCATGATGCAGCACTAAAGTGCAGAAATGCCCTGTAACTGTATCAGAGCATGGCAAAAGGGTTCATGGAGACTGGCACATATTGGACATCATTGTTCACGTCTGTGCGTGTAGGGTGTATATAGGCGGTGTCCAATGAGCGTGCCCAGAGATATTGGCGCAGGTGTCCAACATGGAGATCCTTTGGAGTAGGCAGCGAACTGAAGTTATCAGGTACCTGTTCTGATCACCACGTCGAGTTTTCTCAATGTCTGGTTTATTTGGCATGTTTGAAGCTGAATATTAACGAGATGAATACTGAAAGAACTTCGGATGCTGGAAATCAGAAACAAAAATAGAAATTGTTGGAAAAGCTCAGCAGGTCTGGCAATATCTATGGAGAGAAGTCAGAGTTAATGTTTTGGGTTGAATTCTGAGGAATGGTCGCTGGATCCGAAACGTTAACTCTGATTTCTCTCCACAGATGCTGCCGGACCTGCTGAGCTTTTTCAGTAATTTCTGTTTTAATTAATGAGATGAGTTGGGCCATTTACAGAGCATATAATGCACAATAATTCCATTAGTTAGCAAGTCACCGCTGCCTAGTAAAAATCTGACCACACTGCTTGTGAATAACATAAAAGATAGCGTGAGGTGATCCCAATGTTGAGGTCCACCTTGTTGGATTTATTATCCACTTCGCAACAAATCTCACCAAAGCCTAAGTTGCTCAGTTTCCTAAAAGAATCTGCCGAGTGAGACTCAGAGATCAATTGAAAACTTTAAAACCAAGTTTGATTTTAGTCGGGAAAGGTATGAAGGGCTTTGGACCAAGATGAGTAAATTGAGTAAAGAGGGTAATTGAAAACCGAAAGAACTGTGGATGCTGTAAACCAGAAACAAAAACAGAAGTTGCTGGAAAAGCTCAGCAGGTCTGGCAGCATCTGTGAAGAGAAATCAGAGATAATGTTTCAGGTCCGGTGACCCTCCCTCAGAATGGGAGATTGTTTGTGATGTAAGTAAATGTTGGAGCAGGTTTGAGGGGCTAAATGACCTAGACCAGCACCAATATTTCACTTGTCGGATTTGCATTCCAATGTAAGTCAGACAGGTTATTTCATAGCTGGGTGATCCATGCTATTAGATTACTGCCATACAGACCATGAAGATGAATATCTAACCCTTGACCTTACATCGTGGATTAATACTTATCTTGAACATTTAAATCCTGCCTGACGTTTTTAAGCAGAGTTTTCAAACTATTGAGTGAAAACAGAGAGGAGCTGTGTCAAAGTAATGAAAGGGGATATTGCATTGTGTGTTCAGATGGTGGTATGCCATGCACATGAGAGGATCATTTTCACTTTGGTGCCCCCAGCACATAAAATTAATTTCTTGAAAATGGTCAGGTGTAGAGGTGCATTTTTCCACAGGGCATTCCTAGCATGTGTTCCTCAGTTATCTCAATAGCCCCAGAGCTCCAACGGACAAAGCAGGTGAGTTATGTCCCTGTTATTGGGTTCTCAAGTTCATTTTGCAAGATGCCAACGTTTGAACAGAAGCTCAGTAGAAAATGAACTGACATCTTTCCCATGGGGAGGGTGAATGAGGTTGCACACCATGCATCAACCTGACCATTTCATTCTCAGGTTTAGATGAAAGAGGCCTGCTGACATAGAAAATCAAGATCTATAAAGGAGATGAAAGTTTTAGTTTCATAAAAAGTAAACTCACCATAGTCTTACCAGATCATAGGGCTGCTCTCTCATTAGAGAGATGACTGGTGGTTAGTTTAACCTGAGGGTGATAATGCCTCAGGCAAGGGGAGAGGTTGAGAAGGAGTGTCTTTCGTGGTAACCTCAGCCAATGCAGGAATTAAACCCACACTTCTTTTTATTCATTCATGAGATGAGGACGTCGCTGGCTAGGCAGCATTTATTGCCCATCCCTAATTGCTCAGAGGGTAGTTAAGAGTCAGCCACATTGCAGTGGGTCTGGAGTCACATGTAGGCCAGACCGGGTAAGGATCTCAGTTTCCTTCCCCAAAGGACATGAGTGAACCAGATGGGTTTTTCCTGACAATTGACAATGGATTCATGGTCATCGTTAGATTCTTAATTCCAGATATTTATTGAATTCAAATTTCACCATCTGCCATGGTGGGATTCAAACCCGGGTCCCCAGAATGTTATCTAGGTCTCTGGATTAACAGTCCAGCATTAATATCACTAGGCCTTCGCCTGTTGGTGTCAATCTGAATCGCAGACTAACTATCCAGCTAAGTGGCCCCCAACATATGTAAATAAACTATATGCGATACATAGTCATTCTGATGTGCTGGTTTACTCTTAGATGCAACTAAGATGCCATATAAAAGTGAAAGAGAGTTTCGAAGTACATTGGCAACATTTTGAACAATAATGGATTGGACAGCATATTGCAGTAACTGGAGACAGTTCACTTCCTAATCCAGTCTAAGGAAATGCTGTAATGTACATCAATTTCCTTGCAATTCTGCTTCATGAATCAGACTGTAAGAACATAGGGACCATGTGAGCTAGTCACTTTGAATGTGAGTTACTAACTGTCCAACCTTATCTGTCCAATAGACTGCAGGGGTTCAAGAAGGCAGTTCAACATCTCCTTTTCAAGGGAAACTAGGAACAGCAATAAATGTTGGCTTCGCCAGTGATACCCATATTTCATGAATGAATTTTTTTTAAAAATGTCATTATCCTCCATATACATAGTAGTCATAATCATAAATGTCTATGGTTCTGCCATATCTATGCAATCAAAGAATAATTTTTAATGTGTCCTTTTTCCATTTTCACTTTGTTACTTCTTGAGTTCTCCATTGATCTATCTTTGGTCCCCTTTTAATTATCCTCTACATATTACACATCAGCAAGAGCATCCATATGCACAACCATTTCCATATGAGTATGGTGAACTCTCAGCACTGTCTCACAATCACCTGATCAAGGGGGAGGTTATGTATTTTCTGTTATCCTATCATAAGATTGATATTTACGATGGAGCAATGCTTCATTGATAGAGTTGCAGTTGGGAATGACAAACAAAGAGTAATATATAAATAATTTGAATTTTCTTTAAATGATCTTTGATTAGGTATATTAGTGTCGATCCTGAAAGGTCTATTTCATGTCCAGTCACTGGACCCGAAACATTAACTCTACTTTCTCTACACAGATGCTGCTAGACCTGAGATAACAAGGTGTAGAGCTGGATGAACACAGCAGGCCAAGCAGCATCAGAGGAGCAGGAAGGCTGACGTTTCGGGCCTAGACCCTTCTTCTGCTGCCAGACCTGTTGGGTTTCTCCAGCAATTTAAAAACCAAAAGAACTGCGGATGCTGTAAATCAGGACCACAAACAGAAGTTGCTGGAAAAGCTCAGTTCTGTGGAAGGGTCACCGAAACATTAACTCTGATTTTTTCTTCACAAATCCAGCCAGACCTGCTGAGCTTTTCCAGCAACTTCCAGCAATTTGTCTTGTTTCAATTTCACTCTATGTTTTCAAAAGACAAGTAGAAATATATTGCTTTGATCACAAACACACGCCAATAAACATATTAATAAATGGTTTCCAGGTTAACTATTACCTTGAATACTGTGAGATTGAAGTAAAGTTTTGCCCGTTCAAAGCTTCCTTCCGCTATGCTTTTCATATGGAGGCAACTGCTATCCTTTGAAGCTCTCACAATAATCCTCTTGCCTTCTGATAGCTGCAGAACTTCAGCCATTTTGATATACCACAAATACACGAACTGCGAGTGAGACTAGGCCATTCAGCCCCTCAGTTCTGCCCAGCCATGTGATAAGATCATGGCTTATTTAATTGTAGCTTCAACTCCATGCCCCTGTCTGCCCCACAAAATTCTTGACACTTCTGTTGATTTAAAATGTCTCTGACTTATTGAGCCTTGAATGTACCCAATGACCCAGCCTCCATTGCTCTCTGAGAGGAGGCTTACCACAGATACACGACTCTCTGAATGGAAATATTTCTCCTCAGCTTAAACCTAAATGGGAGACCTCTAATTCTGGAACTGTGTCCCCAGTTTCCACGACCACTGTCCCCGCTCCCCATCTCCCTAAACATACTCGTGCACGCACGCACACACACGTGCACATACACACATGCGCGCGTACACGCACATACACCTGTTTAATATTTGCTTTTACTAGCTGTGTCAGTTTGACAGCTGTCTCGTTAAATTAGCCTTATCATTACCTCTGTCACATCTGATCTTCAATCTTCTCAGTTGCAGCTTCCTGACAGGGGTTGAGCAGTGAGATGTTGTGAACTGCTGGCGTGATATCTTTGGCATCCACTCGAGTTATATGTGAAATTGAAGAGGGGAGTGAATCTCTGTGATGTCTATTGTAAAAACTATCATTAATCCCACAGATGTGAAAGTCTGGGCTTTTAAAAAAGCATTAAATCTTCATCACTTAACATGCTTTAGACACATTAGATTAAGGATACAGTGCTTTTTAATGCTTTGATGCCTTTTACAACAGCATAGAAACCTTCTATGAAGTTCAGTGATATAGCAGTATTAATTACAAGTGAAAGGATCTTTGCATGCAAAACAGGGAGAGCTTTTCAACACAGCTGTATGGTGCTGTGTGAGGGAAATGAAAAGCAATACCGGCTTTTCTTTATCATAATGTACGAGCAAAAAGACAAACAAGAGACAGAGAATGACAATGTGAAAAGGTGTGTACAGCAGGAGAAACGAGTTCCTTTTCTCCATGAGTAGATGCTGATGTTTAGGCTGAAGTTTCCCCAGTAATAAAATGATTCCCCAGTGTTAAGTTCTTTCTATACATGTTGCTAGAGCATCAGAAACGCAGAGCCCTGACTAATTTACAGTGGTGAGTCTGTGTGACTTGCAAAATTAAAAATAAATTTCCCAGGAGGTTTTGGTTCGAAGTTTGTCAATTCAATATCAAATATCAATATTTTCTTCAGGCACCTGTTAAAAAATAGATTGCTCCTTTAATGGGAGGGAAGGTCAACTCAAATTAAATACTTCTAACAGAACATTGCAATCAAGATTCTGTTTAGTCAGAAACTTGTTTACAACTGGTTTAGTTTGAGAACATGAAACAAAGTGTTTTGAAGAAAACTTATTCAATGAAACTATGACCAGTTAAGATGCCCACACTTCAATTCTCCACCAGTTAATGGTGCTGAATAAAATGTTAATTCTGCACTAATTTTGGTCTGCATTAAAAATTCAGACTTGGTTGTATCTCTTCTTGTCTTCACTGGTACAACCACAATTGCTGTGAATTATTCCCCTTCTGTGATCCCATTTTGCAATGGCTAGAGTCAGCTTGAAATACCACTTGTGATATCAGGAAATTGATAACGTTTGTGAACAGTCAAGAAAGGCTGGCAGAAATTATATTATCACAATTTTGTGTATCTAAAGGCAAAACTCGCAATAAAACTTGTGGAAATGTAACTTCAGCAAGGAACAGGTGACTGAGGCCCAGAACAGAGCAGTGCAGGCTGGAGGGCCCAAAGCGGAGTAGGCTGGAGGGCCCGGAGCGGAGCAGGCTGGAGGGCCCGGAGTGGAGCGGACTGGAGGGCCCGGAGCGGAGCAGGCTGGAGGGCCCGGAGTGGAACGGGCTGGAGGGCCCGGAGCGGAGCGGACTGGAGGGCCCGGAGCGGAGCGGACTGGAGGGCCCGGAGCGGAGCGGGCTGGAGGGCCCGGAGCGGAGCGG
>NC_063365.1:8328309-8378493 GCF_021869965.1 Rhincodon typus | reverse complement strand
GGGAGGCCCGGAGCGGAGTTGGGGTGGACTCCCGGAGTGGACCGGGCGGGATGACCGGAGCGGTGTTGGGGTGGACTCCCAGAGTGGAGCGGGCGGGAGGGCCGGAGCGGAGCAGGCTGGACTCCCGGAGTGGAGCAGGCAGGAGGGCCGGAGCGGAGTTGGGGTGGAGGGCCGGAGCGGAGCGGGCTGGACTCCTGGAGTGGAGCAGGGTGGAGGACCGGAGCGGAGTTGGGGTGGACTCCCAGATTGGAGCAGGCGGGAGGGCTGGAGCGGAGTTGGGGTGGAGGGCCGGAGCGGAGCGGGCGGGAGGGCCGGAGCGGAGTTGGGGTGGAGGGCCGGAGTGGAGCAGGTGGGACTCCCAGAGTGGAGTTGGGGTGGACTCCCGGATTGGAGTTGGAGTGGAGGGCCGGAGCGGAGTTGGGTTGGAGGGCCGGAGCAGAGTTGGGGTGGAGGGCCGGAGTGGAGCGAGTGGGAGGGCCGGAGCGGAGTTGGGGTGGAGGGCTGGAGTGGAGTTGGAGTGGTTGTTGGACTGGGGACTGCTGCAGACAACAGCGGCTCATGTGGAAGCCCCTTCCACTGATTTACTGCAATGTTATGTTTATCTGTAATCTGTTTACCTGACTGTAATGCTTACATTTTTGACCTTATTTCTTATTTTCCATCTTATACTATGAATCACTGTGAGATAGTGTAACTTTTTTTTATTTCTCTATTTTGTATCTCAGATTTGCACCTAGTTACTTTGTACCTAACAGGGCACTGTGAGGCGCAACATTGTAAACCTTTTCACTATTCCTTTCCTTCAGAACTTGAATACATGTGACAATAAACCTAATTCTAATTCTAAACAACATAAAGTGGCTCCTTGTGGCCCTTAACAAACCAAGTCATTGTCCTGTGCTGAGCTTATCAGAGTCTTGCTGCGGTGAACAGCAGAGGTGCTAAGATTAGCAGCAGCCAAGTAAGGAGAGGAAACATTGCCTAGGATTCTGACCACTGGCCACTAACTAACACCATCTGGACAGTGAGCAACTCCATTGTATTCGTGAGGCATCAGAGTAAAACCTGACCTTGTCTTCACTTAACAGTCACATCTGCATTCTTCAAGAAGGGGTTATCAGAGAGTGTCATTCAATTATGTGTTAGGCTCGTTGTATGGACATTTTGTGGAACACTATTTTAGTGTCCGTATGGCTAGGGAAGCAGTTATAGTTCTAGGTTGAGGTTAACAACCCATTCAACGGTTTCAGCTGATGCAGTGTGAATGGTTGTGATGACACCGGGACTGGATCTCTAAGGGCAGGAGGTCAGGGCGTGGGGGATGGTCCGACTTTGGTGACCACCGTCACAATTTCGTCCGTCCTTCGTGTTCCGTTTTCCCCTACCTGTCCTCATGGGAAAAGACACAGAAAGCTACAGAACAGAGGGATTTGGGGTTCCTCATGTTTAAATCACAAAATGGTAATAAGGAAGGCAAATGGAATATTGGTCTTTACTTCAAATGGAACGGAGTATAAAAATCAGGAACCTTTGCTAAAACGACATGTTTTCTGTAATTATACTAATTAGACCACACCTGGAAGACTGTGAACAGTTTTGCACCCTTTATCTAAGGAAAGATATACTGCCATTGCAGGCAGTCCAGATCCTGAGGTGCTCCTGGGATGGAGAGATTGTTTTATGAGGAGAGGTTGAGTAGGCTGGGCCTATACTCATTGGAATTTAGAAGAATGAGAGGCAACCTTAATGAAACATATTAAGATGTTTAGGACAGTTGACAGGACAGGTGCAAAGAGTATAGGACCAGAGAGCATAATCTTGCAAAACGGTGGTCCATTTTGGACGGAAATGAGGAGGAACTTCTTCCCTCAGAAGGTAGAGAATCTATGGAATTCTTTACCACAGAGGGCTGTAGATACTGGGTCATTAAATATATTCAAGGCTGGGATGGACAGGTTTTTAATCAGTGAGGGAATCAAGGGTTGTGGAAATAAGGCAGTAAAGTAGAGTTGAGGATTATCAGATCAACTGTGATCTTATTGAATTGATGAGGGCAGAGCAGTGGATGTTGTCTATATGGACTTTAGCAAGGTCTTCGCCAAAGTCCCTCATGGCAAACTGATACAAAAGGTGAGGTCACATGGGATCTGCAGTGACCTGGTAAGATGCATATAGAACTGGCTTAGTCATAGAAGAGACAATAGCGGTGGAAGGATATTTTTCTGACTGGAGGTCTGTGACCAGTTGTCACAGGACCCCTGTTGTTTGTAATATATTTAAATAATTTGGAGAATGTGAGTGGTCTGATTAGTACGCTTGCAGGTGACACAAAGATTGGGGGAGCTGTGGACGGTGAGGAGGATTGGCAGAGGATACAGCAGGATATAGGTAGGCTGGAGACTTGGGCAGAGAAATGGCAGATGGGATTCAATCTGGACAAATGCAAAGTACTGCATTTTGGAAGGTCTAATGCAGGAAGGAAGTATACAATAAATGGCAGTGCCTTTAGTCACATCACCATACAAAGGGATCTAGGTGTGCAGGTCCACACATCCCTGAAAGTGGCAACACAATAGATAGGTGTTCAAGAAGGCATATAGCATGTTTACTTTCATCAGGCAGGACATAGATCATAAAAATTGTTTTTGCAGCTGTATAGAACTTTAGTTAGGCCACATTTGGAATATTATGTACAATTCTGGTTGCTATATTGCCAGAGGGATATGGAGGCTTTGGAGAGGGTACAGAAATGCTTTACTAGAATATTGCTTTGTTTGGGGGTTATTAGCAATTGGGAGAGATTGGACAAATATTTTTTTCACTTGAATGTCGATGGATAAGGGGTGACCTGATAGAAGTTAACAAAATTATGGCAGGCATGAATATAATGGATAGATGGAGTCATTTTCCCAGGGTAGAAATGTCAATTTGTAGGAGGCATAGATTTAAAATAAAAGTGGACTGGTTTAAAGGAGATGTGAGAGGCACTTTTTTTAATCAAAGCGTGGTAAATACCTGGAATGCACTTCTAGAGGAGGTGTTGGAAGCAGATACAATAGCAACATTTAAGAGGCATCTTGACAGATATATGAATAGACAAGGAATAGAGTGATACAGATCACATAGAGGCACAAGATTTTGAGATTAGAAAGGCATCATTTATTGGTGCAGTCTTGGGGACTGAAAGGCCTGTTCCTGTGCTATACTGGTTTTGTGCTTTGTGTGTGCTTTATACTTTGTCCTTTCTGTGCTTTAATTGGTGGAGCAGAGTCAATACGCTAAATGGCCTACTTCTGTTCCTATGCCTTATCATCTTCTGTGGAGTTTATAACCTGGGACTTCACTGCTTGGATCAGTGATCAGGTTTGAGATTGGTGATGTATGTAGTCAACCCGGAGGTGCACCATTGAAAAATGTGGCTTCCCAATATGGAGGGTGTGGAGTGTGCTCCTGTAGGGACTATGGGTGATGTTAATAATAAATGGACTTGCTTTCCTTGATCTGTAATAATACCACACTGAATCATGACCTTACTGCTAATTACACACAACACAATTTACAATTAATGACTGAGAGAGACATTCCATAATCTGACAGTGTTACAGATATTTGGGTAATGATTGTCTCATGTATAAGCCAACTGCTGATCTCCTGCTTCTTACTTTTCGGTGAAGTTAAACTCCTTGCAGTACAAATCTGCTCATGGATAGAACCATAGAACAATACATCACTGAAGGTGAAAGTTCAATTCAATAATAAAGATACCTCTTGGCTCTGTTTGTGCTACTTTTGGGGATTGTGGTGTTGGCAGAAATAGTTTCCAACCCAGAAACTCTGCAATAGTGAGATGACGGGAAAGGGTGAATTTCAGCCCCTCTAGTGAATGTCCTCTTTTGACTAAAAATCACTCTCAGAAACTCAACTTTTACTTCAGCATATGCAGGTACGTACAGTAGCAATCAGAAATAACAGATATGACCTACCATGTCTCTGCACAAGTTCTGCTTTGTAACTGTCTTCCATTTGCAGTTCTATAGAGGACAGGGAGGATTTAATTAGGACGCGGGTGTTGGCGTGCTGATATTGTGCCCTTAAACACCTGAGCAGACAAACTTTCAGCTCCACCTCCAAGCATGTTCAATAAACTTCATCTGTTTTATTCTGACCCATACGTAACCTGCCACAGCAGGAGGGGAAATAGTGCCACCTGCTTTGTACAGTTTGCTATCGGACCTGCAAAGTGTCAATGGTAGTGGGTTTAAACTCGATATCCTTGATTTCCTGTAGTGCAAATGCAACGGCACTGTCAGAATTGACAGGACATAAATTATGTTTCAAAATCACAGAATCAATAAATGTAATAAGAATTTTCAAAGGCAGATGCTATGTTCCAATAAAGAATTTGCACTTACTTTCCTCCAAGGGATGCATGTGTAGCAGATTTGATGCCCATTCATAATTGCCCCATGAACTGAGAAGCTTGTTTGGCCATTTCATGGGGCAGTTAAGAGTCA
Organism: Rhincodon typus; assembly: GCF_021869965.1. Lineage (NCBI taxonomy): Eukaryota > Metazoa > Chordata > Chondrichthyes > Orectolobiformes > Rhincodontidae > Rhincodon > Rhincodon typus. The sequence continues at coordinate 8,373,979 of NC_063365.1, read as the reverse complement.
ACCACATTGCCTGGAATCGCATGTAGGACAGACTGGGTAAGGATGGGGCACGGTGAAAATCATCTTGTCTTGTCTCACAGCACCAGGGACCTGGGTTCAATTCCACCCTCGGGCGACTGTCTGTGTGGAGTTTGCACATTGTCCCCGTGTCTGCGTGGGTTTCCTCCGGGTGCTCCGGTTTCCTCCCACAGTCCAAAGATGTGCAGGCTAGGTGGATTGGTTATGCTAAATTGCCCCGTAGTGTTCAGCGATGTGTAGATTAGGTGGGTTGTAGAGGGACGGGTCTTGGTGGGATGATCTGAGGGTTGGTGCGGACTTGTTGGGCCGAAGGGCCTGTTTCCACACTGTAGGGATTCTTTGATTTCCTTCCCTAATGGGCAGGTGGGTTTTAAAATATTTGATGCCAATTTCATGGTTGCAATTACTGAGTCTAGCTCTCTGTTCCAGACACTATTGAATCCACCATGTTATGTTTTGAATACTTGTTTCCAAAGCATCAGCCTTGGTCTCTAGATTTCGAGTCCAGTGATTCTGCCACTACACCATCACCTCCTTTTTATATAATGCTTTTCACACTCTCAGGATCTCCCAAAGTAGATCACAAGCAGTGAGGTGCTTCGGAGATGTAGTCACTGTTGGAATGTAAGAAACACAGCATAAATGAGGTGAGAGTGGCCATCTTTGATATCCAGGCAGCTGTGTGGCATCAAGGAGATCTAATAGAACAGGAGTCAATGGGAACTAATCAGAAATTTCTCCACTAGTTGGAGTCATACTGAGCTCAAATACATGGAGTTTTGATTGTTGGAGGTCAATCATCTCAGTCCAAGGATATCACTGAGGAATTCCTCAGAATTGTCTCCAAGGCCCATCCATCCTTAATTGCTTTACCAGTGACCTGCCTTCCATCGTTAGGTCGATGTTCACGAATATTGCACAATGTTTGGCACCATTCGCAACTCCACAGATACTGAAGAAGTCTGTGTCCTTATTTAAAAAGACATGGACAATATCTACACTGTGCCAGGCAATGACCATCTCCAACAAGAGATAGTCAAATCATCTTGTCTCGTCATTCAATTACCATCACTGAATCTCCGAATATCAACATCCTAGGGATTACTATTGACTAAAAACTGACAGGACCAGCTATACATCGTATTTCCAAGAGCAGGCCAGGGGCTGAAATTTTATGCCAAATTACCTTCTCTCCACAAGGCATAAGCCAAGAGTGCAATGGAATACTGTCCAAGTGTCTGGATGAGTGCATCTTCAATAACACTCAAGAAGGTCAACACCAAGTAACTAATTTGATTGTCTCCCTGTCCCTCACCTTCACCGTTCACTCCATTCTCAATGGCAGCAGTGTGTACCATCTACAAGATGCAATGGTACAACTCACCAAGGCTCCTTCAAAAGCATTTTCCAAACCTGCAATCTCTGCAACCCAACAGGACAAGGGCATGGATCACTCCCTGCAAGTTATCCTTTAAGTCACACACCATCCTGACTTAGAACTATCTTGCCATTCCTTCACTATTACTGGTCAAAATCCTGGAACTACTTTAGAGTAGCATTGTGGGAGTCTCTGCGACACATGGACTGCAACGGTTCAAGAAAGCAGCTCATTGTCACCTTGTCAAGGGGATAGGTAATAATTTTGGTTATGTTTGTGGCCAGTATCACTGCTAGATTAGGTAGCTCATATACATGTGCACAATTAGAGAACTGTTTTTAAACTCACACCTACAGCAAATTGTCATGTATCTTACATGAATAGAAATAAGGTTATCAGAGCCAGAGAAATACAATCTATTTATAGGAGGAATGGTTCTGAGAAGAAAATCTAACGTAAAGGCCTTTTGACCCATTTTACTGCCAAACAAAGTTATGCCAAAACTTTCTATGAGTTGGCTGTACAGGAGATTTTAAAATATATTATCATTTTGAGAAGATTTGGGAGTTACAGTATAACTTACTTTCAGTAAACAGACAAACACACTTTGGTCACAGTTGATACAAGTAAGTCATTGCATGTTGGATTTGAATGAGCCTGTAATTATTACAAAGCACACTTTAAATCAGAAATATTTTACTTGAAGAGACTTTGGAACTCTAGTGACAATGAGTAGGAGAAAACCATTATATGTTGGATTTCAATAAGCAGGCAGATACTATAAAAATTTTATTTGGATGGTTTCAGATACCGTCAAGGGTTTTTACACTAATGGCGTGGCTTCACAGGTGCAATTGCATGTGCACAGATGGCTCACAGTGGCCACATTTAATATTTATCTCCTGTGTCAGGAACACACACTCCAAACAAATTCTGACCTAGCCCATGATGCCCACATCCCATGAACAAACAAACAAATGCAACCCAATCTGTAAACTGCAGGATTCCGCAAACAGCATTGAGATAATCTATAATCTATTCTGTAAGCAATATTAGCTGAGGGATCAATATTAACCAGTAGACAGTTTCCCAGCTCCTTTTCACAATAGTGCCGAGGGATTTTTTGTTTTGCATGAATGGGCCACGGTTTAAGTGTCTAATCTTTATGATGGCACAGCTGGCAGTACAGCTCTGGTTCAGAAATGCATTAGTCTGTCAACAGGAATTACTCGCTTTAGCTTCTGGAGTAGTATTTGAACACATAGCTATCCAACTTCGAGCTGAGAGAGTTACTGACTGAGCGATGGCTAATATGTGATTCAAGCATATCATTGCCTAATGTAAAAGATTGTTGGGACCTAATCCTAACCCTATTCATTATAATGTGACCAGTATTTTTTACACAACATGTATATTCTATGCATGCAACTTGGAGCAAAGTCAGACAGTTCTGAATAAGGGCCACTGGAACTGAAACGTTAACTCTGATTTCTCTCCACAGATGCTGCCAGACCTGTTGAGTTTTTCCAGTAATTTCTGTTTTTGTGTCTGAGCCCAACCTGTTTTCCTTAAGCATGAGGTGTTACGGTATCACAAGGTCGCAGCACATGTTGAACAAACAACTACATGAATTATGGAAGCATCAAAAGTATTTTTAAAAACTGAAAGAACTGTGGATTCTGGAAATCAGAAACAAAAGCAGAAATTGCTGGAAAATCTCAGCAGATCTGGCAGCATCTGTGAAGAGAAATCAGAGTTAACATTTTGGGTCTGGTGACCCTTCGTCAGAACTGATGGTGACTAGGATAACGTTGGTTTGTTTGCAGAAGATAGGGTAGGGTGGGGGGAGGGGAAGGAGTAAATGATAGGTGGAGATAACACCCAAAGAGAGAGAAGGACAGTTGGACAAGTCAAAGGAGTGGATAACGATCAGGCTAGGAGAATGAATTAGTGGCTAACAATAGGCTGTGTGTGATAGCAGACTATGGGATAACAAGCCCTGGAGTGTGAAGGTAGGGGTAAGGAAATGGGAGAAGCTCAAGCCCTAAAGGTATTCAACTCGATATTGAGTCCAGAAGGATGTGGAGTTCCCAAGCGGAAAATGAGGTGCTGTTCTTCCAGCTTGTTCTGACCTTCACTGGAGCACTGTAGCAAGCGTGAGACAGAGATGTTGGCCAGGGAACAGGGTGATGTGCTGAAGTGACAGGCAACTTGAGGCATAAGGTCTTGTTTGTGGACAAAACGTAGATGTTCTGCGAAGTGATTTCCCAGTCTACGCTTCATTTCTGTAATGTAGAGGAGACCACGTTGTGAGCAGCGAGTGCAGTAGACTAGATTGTGGGAAGTGCAGGTGAAGTGCTGCTTCACCAGGACGGTGAGTTTGGGGCCATGGATTCTGATGAGGGAGGAAGTAAATGGACAGGTGTTACACCTTCTACAGTTACAGGGGAAGGTGCTGTGAAGTTGTGGGGAGGGGGATGTTGGGAGTGAAGAAGGAGAGGACCAGGATATCCCAGAGGGAATAGTCCCTGCAGATGGCAGACAAGGGAGGGGAGAGAAATATGTGCCTGGTGGTGGTATCTCACTGGAGGCGGCGGAAATGCCAGTAAAGATCCTCTGGATGTGGATGCTGGTAGAATAGTAAGCGAGGACAAGGGGGTCCCTATTGCTGTTGTGGGAGGGAAGAGAGGGGGGTGAGGGCCAAAGTATGGAAGATGGGTCAGACCTGGCTGAGGGGCCTGTCAACTATGGTGCTGGGGAATCCTTGGTTGAGGAAGAAGGTGGACATTATTGGGGGGTCCCTCGTGCCTGTATTTTTAAGGTTGACTGGGGGGAGGCAACTGATGGAGCAAAGATTTCAGGTGTTAATCATTAGGGCTGTGAAATGTCATCATATTGAGGTGATACCTGTTCAAGACATGGACTAGTGTGAACTGGTGGCAAAGCAACAATTGCTTAATCTGCCATTGATCCAGGAGAGCTTCCAGAGGTCCTATCCTCTTTCTTTTATGGCATACTTTCATTTAAAGATGCAATTTGAATACACCTTTAGTATGTCTCACTGGTTCAGTATAAGTTGGCAAAATAATCGGATACAATTGATGCAGATCGACCCCAGTGGGATGCACACGTTCAACGAAGAGTAAACAGTGTAATTATAGGCAGTAAAATTCTTTGGTTGAAATCCAAAGTTAATGTTTCAGGCAGCTGATGATTTTATAGGAATCCAAAAGCTTTTCACAAGAGGAGGTTGTAGTGTCTGTTCAATATATCATTCGAAACTATAAATGTCACATGTAAAGACTGTCGAAATGTCACCCTTATTCAGCATGACTGCAGGCCATAACTGAAACTAAGCAAAGCTTCTTGGCTCCTCAGAGAGACTTCCTCTTGCCAGGTTCTGTCTGAACCATGTCGGGAGTTCTAAATGCTGATGGATAACATAATAGCGATATCCCAATCTGTTTCTTCATGCTAGCTGTGAAGTTCACACTCACAGGCTGAATTAAAACGTTGCTACTCTGACAATCAGGGAGCTTGTTTACCTTTCTGGAGTCAAAAGGATTTGCCCTGAAGCTATGCAGGTTCCATACCATCTGTTGCCGTTTTCACTTGCCAAGAAAAGTCTGCTGAATTCTACAGTTAGTTTGTTAGTAAATAGTCTGCATTAATAAAGAACTTTTCCAAATTGCATGGATAATACAATGTCAAAAAAAATCTCCAAAGAAGTTAACAGAACTGGGCCTAAACAGCTAAGTAATAGGAGGGATTTGTGTAGATTCTGTTTGATTAATCCTCTTTAAAGCATTAAATTTAAAATCCAGTGTATTAAGGTGCATTGACAAGGTCATTAAATGTGAAAGATTGCTGAATTCTTGCAAGTCTACTGTCTGAAGCGGCATTAGATTACCTCTGTTATTGGCCAGTGTATAGTCCTTTTGTAGGAAAGAGTTATGAAATATGCTCTTTGACACAGTGTACTTTCTCCTTTTTGGCTTCCACCAACAAATGGGAGATAGTGATCTTGTAAGATACAAAGTGAATGCCCAAAGGGACATCAGGTGGTGTTTCTGGCCTTTGTTTGCCTCTCGAAACAGGAAGACGCACACCAAAAGCTCTTAGGCAGAGAAGCAACAGAACAAATTAGTGGCCAGGGACTGAAGGGCAGAGAAAGGAGAGTTGTTGTGTGAGAAATTAGTTGGTCCGTGAAATCCGACACAAGAGCATACGTTCATTCCCAGGCTCAATCTGTGAGACAAGTGAATCCTGAACCAGAAAGAAAAAGCCCTGTGGTTACAAAAAATTGTCAAGAGAAAGTATTTCGATATACAATTTCAGCCAGCTATTTACCATCTCTGACATTATCAGAGCCATTCAGTAAGATGGAGCATAATAGTGACTGATCTAGACAAGGAGGGGATAGGAGATGAGTTTTGATTCTGGTTGTAACTGGCAAACTCATAAATCAAAATTTTATGATGACTCTGAGTTGGATGAAAGTACAGTGATAAACAATGAACGTTATAAATGGCACAGTTCCTGATCTCTGTATTTGCTGTCTGTGACAAGTTTTAATTAATGGTTAGTAAGTTTGCAGATGACACCAAAATTGGGGGTGTAGTGGACAGCGAAGAAGGTTACCTCAGAGTACAATGGCACCTTGATTAGACGGGCCAATGGGCCGAGGAGTGGCAGATGGAGTTTAATTTAGATAAATGTGAGGTACTGCATTTTGGAAAGGCAAATTAGGACAGGGCTTATACACTTAATGGTAAGGTCCTGGGGAGTGTTGCTGGACAATGAGACCTTGGAGTGCGGGTTCATAGTTCCTTGAAAGTGGAGTCACAGGTGGATAGGATAGTGAATAAGATGTTTGGTACGCTTGCCTTTCCTGGTCAGTGCATTGACTATAAAGAGTTGGGGAGGACATGTTGCGGATGTACAGGACATTGGTTTGGCCACTATTGGAATACTGAGTGCAATTCTGGTCTTCCTGCTATAGGAGGGATGTTGTAAAACTTGTAAGGGTTCAGAAAAGCTTTACAAGGATGTTGCCAGAGTTGGAGGGTTTGAGTTATAGGGATAGGCTGAATAGGCTGGGGCTATTTTCCCTGGTACATCAGAGGCTGAGGGGTGACCTTATAGAGGTTTATAAAATCATGAGGGGTATGGATAGGGTAAATAGACAAGGTCTCTTCCCCGGGGTGGAGGAGTCCAAAACTAGAGGGTGTAGGTTTAAGGTGAGAGGGGAAAGATTTAAAAGGGACCTAAGGGGCAAATTTTTCATGCCTCTGCGTGGTGCATGTATGGAATGAGCTGCCAAAGGAAGTGGTGGAGTCTAGTACAATTACAACATTTAAAAGACATCTGTAAAGGTTTATGAATAGGAAGGGTGTAGAGGGATGTGGACCAAATGCTGGCAAATGGGACTAGATTGATTGAGGATAACTGGTCACCATAGACAAGTTGGACTGGAGGGTCTGTTGCCATGCTGTATATCTCGAATGACTGTAAGTGCCATTGTGGTTCTGCTGATGACACTTTCACCTCTGAATCGTGAGGATATAAGTTCAATTCTCACTCCCGAATTTGAGCCCAAAGATCAAGTCTGACGCATTTATACTCCAGTGTAGAGCAAATATAGAAAGCAGAAGGGCCATTCAGCCCTGTTCTATCATTCAATCTGATAATGGCTGCTCAACCAACTCAATACCCTGTTCCTGCTTTAGCCCCAAGTATTATATCTAACTCTTTCTTGGAAACATTCGATGTTTTGGCCTCAATCGGTTTCTCTGGCAAAGAGTTCTACAGGCTCAGCACTTGGTGAGTGAAGAAATTTCTCAATGCAGTAAGAATGGACAGCTGCACTGTCAGAGGTGCTGACTTTCAAATGTGATGTTAAACCAAAATGCCATCTGCTTGCTCTGGGAAAGATGCCATGGCTTTGAATTCAAAGGGGAACAGAAAATTTATGCCTGACTGCCTTGGCCAAAGTTTATCCCCTCCATCAATGTTACCAATTGGCTTATCTGGCCATTATCACAGAGTAGTTTGGTGTTGCAAGATTGACTACTGTCTTTCCTACATAACAACAGTAACTGCACTGCAAATTTGGCTGCAAAATGCTTTGTGATCTCTGGTGGTCATCAGAAGTGCTATATAAATTATAGTCCTTCTTTGTTTTGCTAAGACCTTGCGAGCAACTAGGTTCTATCAACTCTACACTGTAACACAGAAGTGTAGCTAATTATTGAATGGAAAGGGTCAGACCCCTGAACCATTAGCATCTGTCCTGTCATTAACACAGCAGGGTGACAGAATGGGTACAGAGGTTGGTTCCTGTTAACAGCAACACTGACCATACCCCCCCAACCCCACCAACTCTCCTATATCTATCACATTCCACCAGCTCAGAGCAGAGTGAAACTAATTTTTCAAATAATTATTGTGAGGAAACACCTCGCTTTGAAAACACTGAGGTCCTCCGAGATTTATCGTTCTCCCATGAGGAAAGGACTGACCCTCAATAATGTCAGACCTGACATCAGGTAGGTATAGGGTAAGGATTGGAAGGATTTTCAAGTGATGAAAGGAATTGGCAGTGCCACTGGACAGGAGGCAGGCTGTGGGACGGAGTGGCCGCTCATTCTAAGGAGGTGGGTGAGCTACCATTTTGTTTAATTATAGCACTTAATGGGAACTTTAATACGGAAGCATAGAAAAAGGGCTCTTCAGGGTGATTCGGTGATGGAAAAAAAAACATTCAGTTGTCCATAAGAGCGCTTCTGGATAAGTCAAAAAAGAGAAAGAGTTCTTGTGGTGCAGTGGTAGTATCTCTACTTCTAGGCCAGGAAAGACTGAGTTCAAGTCCCACCTATTCCCCCCCACAACATATTTCTGAACAGGTTAATATGAAGAAACATAGGGATAAAAAGAAGCAGTCCGTTTACTACTATATGGGACTGAACTGCTTTAGTAACTTTGTGTGTATGTATGTATATATTTATGAATAGGGTATATTTGTGAAATAAAAGAGTAGGCCATTTGGCCCTTTGAGACTATTCCACCATTCGATATGATCATGGTTGATCATCCTACTCTATATCCTGTTCCTGCCTTTTCCACACACCCTTTAGCCCTAAGGCTTCATCTAACTCTTTTTTGAAAGCATTCAATGCTTTGCCCTGGACCATTTTCTGTGGCAAAGAATTCCACAGGCTCACCACTCACTGGGTGAAGGAATTTCATCTCATCTCAGTCCTAAATGGTCAAGCCTATATTCTCAGACTGTGACCTTGGTTTTGGACTCACCAGGCACAGGGAACATCCTTCCTACATTTATTCTGTCTAATCCTCATTAGAATTTTATCGATTTCTATGAGGTCCCACTGAGGATCAGCTTTGGCATTTTTCTGACAACAGAACAGCCTCCCACTGCTTGGCGATGCCATCACCATCATGAGGTTACCCTGTGTACCCTCTGAGTCGCCTACATGCTTCCTCGGGACATGTCTCCACCTGCAACAAGAGTAAAGCTAAGCCATCCACTTTTATCTCCCCTCATACCTGCCGCACTTTCATTCCAGGAGGAAAGCAGCCCATTATAAGGCAGAAAGAGTCAAGACAGCTTGTGGGCTGCCTGTCCTTCTGTTCCTCATCCCTTTATCTGGAGATAATTCTGACTCTGACAGCCCTGAGTGCATGATTGACTGTGTCTAAACCTCTGGATTGATAGCGCCGACTGCCGTTGCCTTACTGTACTGGGGCCCCCTGACCCAAAGCCTATCCCCCTTACCTTGACTGAGGCCTGCTGACAATAATGACAAGCTTCCTGGATCAGTTTTTGAGATAAACAACAAGGCTATGCAGAAGTAGTACAAACCTGGTATCTCTGGCTGAGGGGCCTAAGCCCTTCAGAAATGTTAACCTGCATTTTGGGAGCAGTTAGGTGCCCTTTGAGATGTTATAAGAATACATGAATGTGAGTAAAAAAAGTGCATGAATCCATTGGAGCAGTCAACCTCAAAGCAAATTTAAAAAGGAACTGTAAAACTATAATTGTCAAGGCTTTCAAAACTGCTATCCTTTAAATATTTGAGAACTGTTCAGAGTGTTAAAATAAAGAAGCCTTGTGTGTATTGACAGAAATATGAGGGCAATCATTACTGGGTTCGTGCAGCATGGCTGATTTTTCAAACCTTCCATTATCATGTACCTACCATTGCACAGTGCTTGTCAGCTCCAAGTAGCCATAGACTGTATGAAGTGGGACTGTGAATTCTAATCCTTGTTTTCTCAAGGGATTAAAGGAAAGATTGTATGCTCCCAACATGAGATAAACCTGCAATCAAATTCGGCCACCAAGATCCATCTGTTTAGCTGTGACATTACACCAGCTCTTTATGGCAATTGAAACTATCAAAGTCTATCCAGCTATAATATTTCTGATTTAAATAAAGAATTGTTGTAATTGCAGGCTCAATCATTATTTTAAAATGTTCTATACAGTCAGGTTGTAGATATCTCAATGGAAACTTTTGGTGCAACTTCTTTTTTTAGCACCAAACAAATCAGGAGGCCTTTAAAAATATTGATGCTAGGAGTAGGAGTAGGCCATTCAGGCCTTTGAGCCTGCACTGCTATTCAATATAACTATGGCCGATCCTCCACCTCAATGCCATATTCCCGCATTCCCTCCATGCCTCTTGATGCCTTTAATATCTAAAAATGTTTCAATCATTTTCTTGAATATATTGAGAGACTTGACCTCCTTCTGTGGTAGAGAATACAACAGGTTTATAACCTTTTGAATGAAGAAATTTTTTCTCATCTCTGACCTGAATGGTCTAACACATATCTTGAGACGGTGACTTCTCTTTCTAGGCTTCTCAACTTGGGAAGGCATCATCCCTGCATCTAGTCTTTCCATCCCTGTCGGAAATTTAGACATTTCAATCAGATCCCCTCGCATCCTTTGAAACTCTGGTGAATACATGCCCAGTTGAACCTCATACAACAGTCCCTGGTATCAGCCTAGTGAGCTTCCACTGCTCTCGCAGTATAACAAATATATCCTTCCTTGGATAGCGAGACCAAAACAGCATACAATACTCCAGTTTTTTAAAAAACTTTTATTCACTCATGGGATGTGGGCATCTCTGTCTAGGCCAGCAGCTATTGTCCATTCCTAATTGCCCAGAGGGCAGTTAAGAGTCAACCACAGGTCTGGAGTCATACGTAGGCCAGACCAGGTAAGGATGGCAGATATCCTTTCCTAAAGGACATGAGTGAAACAGATGGGTTTTTTTCCAACAATCAGCAATGGTTTAATTGTCATCATTAGACCCTTAATTCCAGATTCTTCATTGAATTCAACTTCCACCATTTGCCATGGCTGGATTTAAACCCAGATCCCCAGAACATTAACTGAGTTTCTGCAATTAATGGTTTCGTGGTAATCCCACTAGGCCACTGCCTTCCCAGGTGTGGTCTCACCAAGGCCCTGTAGAACTGCTGTAAGGCTTCTGAACTCTTTTCTCCCTTAGAACTATTCATCCAAAATTTAAATGTATTCTTCTGGCCATAGTGACTTTATTTACATTTGTTTATAATACATGGCACTTTGTTGCAGGTATGAACTTAAAACCAACTACCACCTTCTCCTGAGATGTATCAGAACACTCTGAACGGATTGACTGAAATTAAAGTAACGTGTCATCCATGCATGTGGCTTGGAAACAAAACTTCATCTTTTTAAGTCTGAGGTAGATTTTTAAGCGGTAAGGGTTATGGTGAAAAGGCAGGAAAGTGGAGTTCATAATCAGATCAGCCATGATCTCACTGAACGGCAGAACAGATTTGATGGGCTGAACAGCCTCCTGCTCCTATTTCTCACAGTCTCATGGTCATCTCAGCATGGATCTTGAGGTCTGCCCACTTTGGGCACTGGGTATGTTGGCATTGTGGCTGTAAGAGCAAAGGTTTGTGGGTGGGGATCATGGTTTAGCACCAAGTTGGTATAGGGACTATAAGAGGCCATGAGAAGTGGGTCGAGGGACATCGGTTGACATGGAGGGGATGGGCTCCATGGGGATGGCGGCTGGTGGATGGAGGCCAAGAGGTAGCGTGGGCATTGTGTGTGATGAGAGAGGGTGTGAAGTGTGAGATTTTGAGAGCCATTTATTGGATTTCTTGTATTCACTCATGGGATGTGGGTGTCACTAGCTGGGTCAGCATTTATTGCCCATCCCTAGTTGTCCTCATGAAGGTGGTGGTGAGCTGTCTTCTTGAACCACAGCTGTCCATGTCAATGCCAGGTGGTCCAACCAGTTTCATTTTGTTTTTGAGACTTTGTGGAGATTGTTGCAGCTCAATGTCTTGCCAGTGCCATTTCAGAGTCAAACACATTGCTGTGAGTTTGGATTCACATATAGACCAGATCGGGTGAGAATGGCAGATTTTGTTGCCTGAAACACATTAATGAAGCGGATGGGCTTTTTCCCGACAATCAGCAATGGCTTCATGTTCACCATCAGATTCTTAATTCCAGGGTTACTCCAGAAATCAAATTGCTGCATGGTGTAATAGAAGATCTTTTCTTTTAAAACCTATTGAAGTTTTTAAGAGAAATCTGAAAGAACCTGTTGGCAGTGAGGTTGACCTTCCACTCAGTCCTTACCCAGAAGCCTGCAGACATTTCCCAAGGTTGCCTACAATAACTCGCAGAGAACCCAGCCTCCTGTATTTCCGGGGCTCTTTCCCTCGGATCTGGCCTGTGGATTTTGGGAAACATTCTGACTCTGCAAATCAACTCAGGATTGAAAACACAGGCCTGGTAACGAGAGATTACCATCCCTAAACCCGCTCACCCGCACCCCCCATCCCGCTCCCCACCCCACCAATAACCCACCAGGGTTTGCTGTTCCGGTTTGCCATGTTTACTGGTTTGCCATGCTTACAGAGTTTACCTGGCTGCCTGCTGCTGGGTGAACACCAATGCTGGCATGATTGGCATTAATTGCACAATCTATTCATGAGTCTCTGGCCCTGGACCTAATCGGGGCAGGGGTGAGGAGATGGTGAAGTCTCCATTTTGAAACCTCCATCCTCTAACCTGAACAAATTTCCAGCTCTAAATTTTCCACTGTGGGTGGGGGTGTGTAGGCAGTAAATTCTATCTTCCAATATGACCTTCTAAGCGACTCATGATGTAACGTTATCGCTTGGATTGATATAGCAATGAAAGGGATTGGCTGTTCTTTGTCACATTGTTGTTTATGGGAACTTGCTGTGTGAAAATTGGCTGTTGCCTTTCCTGCTTTGAAATTAATATCATTTCACAAGTGTCCTGAAACCAAGTCTTTCCTTCTCTCAGAAGATAGAAACAGCAATAGGCTATTCAGCTCCTCAGGCTTTCCGATCTCTATCAGTCTCAACACCATTTACCTTCCTCAACCAAAGTCTATTGATCTCAGTTGCCCCATTTTATCAAGCTTACAACAATATTTGAGGTGAATTCTGGCTGTGTTTTAAATCACATTGATTTGGGTGGTGCAATGGTTAGCACTGCTCCCTCACAGCACTAGGGTTGCAAGTTCGATTCCACCCTTGGGTGACTGTCTGTTGGAGTTTGCACGTTCTCCTTGTATCTGTGTGAGCTTTCCTCTGGGTGCTTTGGTTTCCTCCCACAGTCCAAAGATGTGCAGACCAGCTGGATTGGCCAGGCTGAAGTGTCCAAGGATGTGCAGGCTGGTTGGGTTAGCCATGGCAAATACAGGATTATGGGGATAAGGTAGCGGGATGGGTCTGATGGGATGCTCCTCGGAGGGTCGGTGCAGACTTGATGGGCTGAATAGCCTCTATCTGTACTGTGGGCATTCTATGATTGTTCCATGAGGGATGTGAACACCAGCTTTTTGAGAATCATCCTAGTCACAGGTCAAACTTTCTGATACCAAAACCTCAAAGCAACAGGAAGTAACTGACTCACAAAGTGAAATGAGATATAAATTTCTGTTCCTCCACTTCTTGCTGTGAGGACCAAAGATCAAAAAGGAAAGTCCTTGCTATGCGACAACTTTTATCCCCTCTTCTAATGAAAGTACTGGGCTACAATCGGTGTTTACTCCAGAAATCAAATTGTTCCTTGTTTCTGAAAAAAAAACTATCAATGGACCTTTGTGGATATTGCTGAGAGCAGAACGGAAGCATGGTAATTGTATGTGATGTATTAATCAGCCAAATAACCCTTCAATTTAGCCTTGGAGGGAAACTTCACCTGATGCAATACAGAGTTGAACATTCACCAGCTGTTTTAGAATGCAGGGTATGGCACTGCCAACTTATTCTTACTGCTGTAGTCTGACCTGAAAAACGGGCATAGTCAGGTCCAATTTAAACCCACAAAAGTCCCATGCAGATTTTTCAGTATTTTGCAATATGCTGCCCATTTTATATAAACATCTTTTAACTATACAATTTGAGCTATGCCAGGTGAATTAAAGGTTTTGAATTATGCCCATAGACATGGATGCCAACATTATCCGCTAATGAAGATCACAGGTTTGTAATCTGTCCAGCTACGTTGGATGCAAATGTCTTTTTCACTGAGATCTGCTTATTATCAAAAGCGCAAATTGGTTTGGCAAGCCGACAGCATCAATATATTAGTAGTGTCCAAGAGTTACCAATCCTAATGTTAAAAAAAATCACCAAGCTGACGGGTTAATGTCAGCCATCAGATTTAGTTGGCATCTCCCATTAGTTTGACTTTTTACTTAAAACTTCAGCTGTAAGATGTTTGTCCTTTCAGTGGCTGGAAAGCTTGTCTGTTTTTACAAGAAATTGCCGATAATTGTCATAAAAAATTGTGTGTGCATGAAAAAGTCATTAGATTGAAAAGAAAGATGGTGACACAAATAAAGGCTAACAAAATGCTTTCACTCGTACGTTTTTAAGGAGCTGACATCTACATTCTTGCTCAAGCTTCCATTTTGGAGTTTTAGTGATAGTCCGGTTTGTAAAGTCAATGATTTATCGAGTCATAGAGATGTACAGCATAGAAACAGAGCCTGCGGTCCAACTTGTCCATGTCGGCCAGATATCCTAGATTAATCTAGTCCTATTTGCCAGCATTTGGCCCATATCCCTCTAAACCCTTCCTATTCATGTACCCATCCTGATGCCTTATAAATATTGTAATTGTACCAGCCTCCACCACTTCCTCTGGCAGCTCATTCCATACACGCACCACTATCTGCGTGAAAAAGTTGCTGCTTAAGTCCCTTTTAGATTGTTTTCCTCTCATCTTAAACCTATGCCTGTAGCTTTGGACTCCTCTACCCATTTGTTAAACCTATTTCATTGGAAGGTAGAGGATTACATTCTCTGTTTGAATGTTCCTTACTGATACTAGCCAGGTTATATTTTTAATAACTCAGGGGATATGGGTGTCATTGGCTGGACCAGCTTTTACTGCCCATCCCGAGTTGCCCTCGAGAAGTTGGTGATGAGCTGCTTTCGTGAACCACTACAGTCCATTTGGAGTAGGTAGACCCATAATTCCATGAAGGAGGGAGTTCAAAGACTTTGACCCAGCAACAAAATCCTGGAGCTCACTTCCTAATCTGGGAGGTGAGAGAAAAGAAAGAGATGCCACAGATCTATTCATATCAGCTGCAGCCTCCCTTGGAACAAACATACAACTAGCTACAATTTCCATCCCTGATCCTTAGCAACTAGTCAATGCACTGAAGGTATGTTTTTGGGTATTTTATGGGATGCTGCTAGCTAATGATGCTGCCATGTGGTTGAATAGCTTGCCAACATCCATGCCCAGACTTTGTGTTTTCAGGAATTATGACAAATCTCTAGCAGAAACAACCACCTACAACTCAGATATACATCCCCGTGTTTATTACTCTCGAGGAGAGGGGCAATTGGAAGTCATTGAAGGGACTATTAGGCTTTGCACTGCTGTTCCCCACACCACCTTGCAACTCTCACCCAAACCACCATGGTCTTTGGATTCCAGTGTGTCCTACCAGCAGTGGCCATCACCTCCTCGGTGGCGCTGACGAGCATAAGATGTGCCACCCTCTGACTAGACAGCAACTCTTGGAGGGTGGTACTTCTGAGCCCACAGCGTGTTGATTCCAAGGAAGGCCCTTTTGGTGGTCTCACCACTGCCTGATTAGCTTGCCTTCATCAGCTCTCCAGCTGGCTGGCATGATCCCCAATGCTACAACAGGTTTTCACCTCGTGAGACTAGTGCCATTTCTGCATAGACCTGAGATAGACACCTCCTTACATCACCACATCTTTCAACATGGTTTTCTATTCCTGTCTTCCTCATGCACTTATCTAGCTTTCCTTTAAATGAATCCATGATTACTATCTCAAAAATCCCCAGGTTTTTTGCAGGTTCGGGTGTTTGGGAGGGTTGGTGGATGTTGCCAAAGGTAGTGCCCCTGGTGGCCACAAGCTCTAACATGTCAAGCCAGTGAAGAATCATGATGATACAAGGTAAGGGCTGTAGCAGTTCCCCAAGAGCACGGACCAGAGGGTCAGATTCAGTACATCTGATTCCTGGCACTTCCAACTTTCCCATGATTAAGATTAATCACTGGGAAATCAGGAGTACATTCAGTTGGGTTTGTGCATTCTCTGATAAACATCAAGTGAGACATTGAACCTTGGGGTTAAGTGCTTCTTATTATTACATGGAATTGTCTTTGTAACATTCAGAGAATAAATGAAAAGGATCTACTGATGTCAGGATTCAAAACAGAATTGTCGCTATAATGACAGCCCTATCTCTAAAACAAATTGAAATTTTAAAAATTGGTCACACCCTCCTCTGTTAAAGTAGCAAAGAGGAATTTGGTGTGACTTTTTAAACATTTGTATGCCAATCTCGCCAATCCTAGTTTTCCTGTGCCAGGAATTTATGAACATGTGCGTCTTGTGTTAATGATCGTTTACAGGAGTTTTAATGCATTCATTATCCTTTGTGAAAAAGGAAAATATAAACAGTTACAATTACCATTCATCATAATTTTTTGCAGCAACAGCCAAGGTATATTCAGCTTCCCTTTAAATGATACTGAATAAAACACTTCTCAAAACACACTGGACATTTCCAAAATTTAACTCAGACATTTCCTCCTTGCCAGTTGCGGATGTCTTTCAAATTACAGCTGCAGTAAATCACTCACTTTGAACTGCTCTTAATAAATGTTACCTATGGCCAAGTATGCTTCACTGATACAATACACAGCTCTTTCTGACGTCTGGAAAAAATATCAGATCTGAAATAAAAATGAAGTGAGTTCTTTTTACAAACAGAATTACAAGCATGCAAACTGCCAAAAACCCTGGTTTCTCATTTAATCTCAAGCATATTTAGATCATAAACCTTATTTTGGAAATTCACTGGTGAAATTCATCCCAGGAATCAAAGAGATAAATGCGACCTTGTTGTAAGGATTCAACTTGCGTTGAAATATTGGCAAACTTAGCTGTTTTGATGCTATTTCAAAGCCTCAGACAAACGTGGCAGCATGTTTCGGAATGGGAAAGATTTGTAAAGACTAACATGGCTGTTGAAAATCTCAACCTCACTTATTTCCTTCTATTATCACCATGTTCCAGAATTCTTGCTCCAGTAACTCTCCATTCCGATTCGCATTGTCCTGCTGGAGACAACGTAGGGCAGGAGCAGCAACAAAATGGATGGCCAGTTCCAAAACTTAAATTAGTAAGGACCGGGCCATCCAAGCTAACCGCATATTCGGCAAAGCACAGCAGCCTGGAATTTTCCGCGGGAAGACGTCTGGCAAGTGATGCCAAAAATTTAGCGCTGTGGCATTCCCATTTTGCAGAGGGCAGTAACTGCCAACATTTCCTACCAATGCAACCAGCGTAAATTGGAATGTAAACATCAGTGTAAATGATTGGGCCCAATGAAAATGTGCTATTCACACTGTGTGTTCCCTCTTAAATTACAAAAAATAAAGTTTGTGCCAGTTACCTGTCCTGATGGAGTAGAGTTGTCATTAGTGCACTGAGCGCAAATTCCACCCAAAATTGCACTCATCTTGAGAAGCCTAGAATCAAACTTGTTTGAGTATCAGTGAATGCAAACTATGTCATGAAGCAGCCCAACATGGCAACATTTTACAAAGTGTATATGTATTTGCTTTAAAAAATTTTCCTTGACATATTTGTGTGTGGGTAACTTGAACAGTGTGACTAACACGGTTGGTTTATCGCAAAACAAAATGCATTTTGATTTCAATGCTAATCCATCATCTGTGAGTAACCCAAGTTGAAAGTTACTTGAAAGACTTATATAGAAATAAATTGCTAGCTTTATTGGCATTTACAGGTCAGTTCATTCACCAAGTTCTATATTTTTTTGAAAAGTTTGTCGATTAGGAGAAAACTGAAATAACTGCAGATGCTGTAAATCAGGAACAAAAACAGAAGTTGCTGGAAAAGCTCAGCAGGTCTGGCAGCATCTGTGAAGGAGAAAACAGAGTTAACATTTCAGGTCCGGTGACCCTTCCTCAGAACTTAGGAACTTAGAACTTAGTTCTGAGGAAGGGTCACCAGACCCGAAATGTAACTCTGTTTTTTCCTTCACAGATGCTGCCAGACCTGCTGAGCTTCTCCAGCAACTTTGTTTTTGTTGTTGTTGTCTATTAGGAGCTTTTAATCTGGAATTCTTGAGATGCTGTACTAGAATCATGGTTCAAATGACATGTAATTTCCCTAAAGCTCAGTCATAGAGCCATGGTACCATACAGCACAGACACAGATCTTTCGGTCCAACCAGCCCATGCCGATCGTAATCCCAAACTAAACTAGTCCCACCTGCCTAATCCTGACCCATATCTCTCCAAATGTTTCCTATTCATGTACTTATCCAAATGTCTTTTAAACGTTGTACCTGTACCCACATCCATTACTTCCTCAGGAAGGTCATTCGACACACAAACCACCCTCTGTGTAAAATATTTGCCCCGTATGTCTTTTCTAAATCTCTCTCCTCTCACCTTAAAAATATGTCCCCTAGTCTTGAAATCCCCCACTCTAGGAAAAAGACACCTGCCATTCACCTTATCTGTACCCCTCATGATTTTATAAACCTCTATAAGGTTACTCCTCGACCTCTTACACTCCAGCGAAAAAAGTCCCAGACTATCCAGCAACTCCCTATAACTCAAACCCTCCATTCCTGGCAACATCCTTGTAAAACTTTTCTTAATAATATCCTTCCTATAGCAGGATGACCAGAACTGGAAACAATGCTCCAAAGGGGGCCTCACTGATGTCCAGTACAACCTCAACATGAAATCCCAACTCCCATACTCAGAGGTCTGAACAATGAAGGTTGGCATGATAAATGCGTTCTTAACCAACCCCTGTCTACAGTCATAAATCGGCCCAACAAGTCCACACTGACCCTCAGAGCATCCCACCCAGACCATCCCCCTATAACCCATCTAATCTACACATTGCTGAACACTACGGGCAATTTAGCATGGCCAATCCACCTAACCTGCAAATCTTTGGACTGTGGCAGGAAACCAGAGCACCTGGAGGAAGCCCATGCAGGCACAGGGAGAATGTGCAAACTCCACATAGACAGTGGACTGAGGATGGAATCAAACCCAGATCCCTGGCACTGTGAGGCAGTAGTGCTAAACACTGAGCCACCAGCATTGCTTGCTGATACTTTGATCCAAGTCATTTTCTTGCAAGTTTTTGTCAGTATTGGTTTGTATTGTATTAAAGTGAGATGTTGGTGTGATGGTAGTATTACTAGATAAATAATATCCAAAGCCTCAGGTTAAGGCACAGAACAAATTTGGAATTTAACTTCAACGTTTGTCCTGACACATAAATCACAAAATGTGAGTATGCAGGTCCGGCAGTGGGGTTAGGAAAGCAAATGGAATATTGCTATTTGTTACAAAGGAAATAGTACATAAAGTCAGGGATGTTTTACTGTAGTTTTGTAGCATGTTGCTGAGACCACATTTGTGTACAATTTTGGTCTCCTTGTCTAAGAAAGGACATAATTACATCAGAAGCAGTTTTGAGAAGGTCCAATACAATACAGGTTGCTCTGCTATAATGCGTGTTTTGTTTACGCGAATTGGCTGTAACATGATTGATGAATAGTGGACAATGCTTGAATAATGCGAACTTTCTGCTGTACAGGTGTAACGATTTCCCTATAACACAATTTTCGATGGTGATTTTCTATAGTGCGAGGTCAGACAAGAATACAACTATTGCGTGAGAGGAGAACAACCTGCTATACAATATAGCACACGAACAGGCCCGTTGGCCCACCAAACCTGCACTAATACCTAGTTCTTATTTAGACCTGCTATCTATTGCCCATGTGCAGTTTCTATTCCTCTGTTCACCTCCTGTTTATGTGTCTATCAAGATATGCCTTAAATGCTGCTAACGTGCCTGCTTCCAACACCTCCACTGGCAGCCACCACCCTCTGTGTGAAAAACTTTCCCCGCACTTCTCCCCTAAACTTTCCCTCCTCACCTTGAACTTTTGCCCTCTTGTAGTTGACATTTCGATCCAGTGAAAACGCCTCTGACTATCCACCGTATCTATGCTTCTCATAATTTTGTAGACCACTATCAGGTCACGCCTCAGCCTCCATCTTTCCAGTGAAAACAATCTGGGTTTATCCAACTTCTCCTCATAAATAAAACCTCCAGATCAGGCAACATCCTGGCAAATGTTCTCTGCACCCTCTCCAAAGCATCCATGTCCTTCTGGTAATGTGGCACCCAGAACTGCATACAATATTCCAAATGTACCCTGACTAAAATTTTATACAGCTGTAAAATAACTTGCCAACTTTTATATTTGATGTCTCTGCCAATGAAGGCAAGCATGCTGTATGCCTTCTTGACCACCTTATCTTCCTGTGTTGCCACTTTCAGGAATCTGTGGACCTATATGCGCAGATCCTTCGGTATGTCAATGCCCCTAAAGGCTCTGCCATTTATTGTATATTTCACACCTGAATTTGATCATCCAAAATGCATTACCTCACATTTGTCCAGATTAAACTCCATATGCCATTTCTTTGCCCAAAATCTGAAATCTATCTATAACCCTCTGTATCCTTTGACAATCCTCCTCAATATCTCCGATTTTGGTGTCGTCTGCAAACTTACTAATCAGACCCACCTACATTTTCCTCCAGATCATCTATAATATATATTACAAACAGTAAAGGTCCCAGCACTGATCATTGTGGAACACCTCTAGTTACTGATCTCCATTCCAAAAAAGAACCCTTCCACCGCTACTCTCTGTCTTCTGTGACCAAGCCAGTTTTTTTTTTATCCATCTAGCAGCTCACCCCAGATCCCATGAGACTCTACCTTCTGTACCAGCCTACCATGATTTGATTTTGATTTGATGTGATTTATTATTGTCACACACACCCAGGTAACGTGAAAAGTTTTGTTTTGCTTGCAGTAGAGGCAGATCATACCATACAAAATTCATTAGGGTAATAGAACAGAGCAAGGAATACAGTGTTACGGCTGCAGGGAAGGTGCACAAAGAGCGAGATCAATGTTAAGTTTAAAATTTGAGAGGTCCATTCAGAAGTTTAATAACAGTGGGGAAAAAGCTGCTGGCACATGTGTTTAAGTTTTTGTATCTTCTGACTGACTGAAGATGTTGGAAGTGATAATCCGTAGGTACCAATATCCGTATGGACAACATCCACTGCCCTTCCCTCATCAATCATTCTTGTCACCTCCTCAAAACAGTCATGCAAGTTGGTGAGACACAACCTTCCCCACACAAAACCATGCTGCCCATCACTAACAAGCCCATCGACTGATTTCAGGAATAAAGGTGGTATGGGCTGCCTTTAGCAGGGTGGTTTACCTGATGCAGCAATGATTATGTTATCTCCAGTGACATTAGAAACTAGGCATGGATACTATGGCATTGAAGAATCCAACAGACACTTTTTACAACAATTATGAACAAACCTAACATCCCTCAGGCACATAAGAGTCTGGTCAAGTATCAAGCTATTAAATGATAACAGGGAAGGATGTTTCTAATACAGTGCCATGCTTCAAGTGATCTAGAGCAACATGGAATCTAAGATCTTTATACCCTCAGGTCACACGCTATGGTACGGTGATGCTGTGATAATGGAGCATGCCTCTTAAAGTTACATTGCCATATAGACTGTGGGACATAGCACAAGAGAGTTGGACATTTTGGCCCTGTATCCATTGGGGAGTTTGGAAGAATAAGTGGTGACCAAGTTCACCTTAGCCCGAATAGGAATCAAACCTGCGCTGTGGGTGTTATTTTAAACCAAATGCTAGCTATCTAGCTAAGTGAGCTAACAGACATCCTAGAAGGAGTTTTTACTTGGACTCGGTGGGTTATCCTCAATCATTGACTGACCCCTCAATGGAGCATTGTACACTAACTACTAAGGAACTTTCTTAATGCCAAGTTAAATGTTCTTATTTTAGACTCTATGATTTGGGGATGTAGAGGATGCAGAAAAGTGGGGTATTCTGCAAATTTTGTACTTGCGGGTTTGTTCCTGCAACCATGTAAAAGGGCATTCAATCACATAAAGAGCCTCTTGAATCATGAGTAGCACAAACTAGGTTTGCTTGAGGGATCCTCTTCCTGAGGAATATCTGTGAATCTGTTTTGTTTTCAAGGCAATTTTGAAGTTTTCATAGATTTTCTTGACCAATTGTAGAATCACGGAAACCCTGCAGTGTGGAAGAAGACCATTCGGCCCATCAAGTCCACACCGACCCTCCAAAAAACAACCCACCCAGACTTTTTAAAGATCTCAAAAACAGAAATTTCTGGAAAAGCTCAGCAGATCTGGCAGCATCTGTGAAGGAAAAAACAGAGTTACATTTTGGGTCCAGTGACCCTTCCTCAGTTCTGCATCTACAGTTCTTTCCATTTTTTTTAAGATCTCACAGTATGTTTTAATATTATGTCATTTCTATCTGTTTGAAATGTGCACTTTTTTGCTGCATTTATATACAGTGATTCATTGGGAATGTGCAACATGTCTACATTAGTTTGATATTGCACTATAGAATGGAGAGTTTAATTGTTCAGATAGTACGAGCATAAAGCAGAAAAAGGAACAAAGATACAGAGGGGTAGTTCTGGTTCAGAGTAAAACTTCCAATCTATTTCAGTGTTACAGACTGTTTGCTGGTCATTAATTGGTTTCCATTTAAACGTTCTATCAATTTATAGGTTTAACTATGAAACCTAAAGTTGTATCAATAAGACACTATTCACCATCCTGACTTGGAAACACATCACCGTTCCTTCACTGGGTCAACATCCTGGAATTCTATCCTAAGGGCATTGTGGGACATGGACTGCAGTGGTTCAAGTAGGTAGCTCAGCACCATCTTCTCACGGACAGGCAATAAATGCTGGCCAGCTGGCGATGCCCATGTCCCATGAGTGAATATAAAAAAACTAATTCAAACAAATGCTACAAAAAGCAATTTGCGGCTCAATTTAAACAATTCATATATGGCACATTCCTAAAACTTGCCATTTTGCAATGCTTGTATTTTTCTATGAGCCTATAGTTGGTAGTCCATGGTTCCAAGCTCACCAGGAGACTAATGTGGACATATAAAACTTCCTTGAAAGTATAGGATGCCTCTCTCCTCATTGAGGTCTATATTTAAAGAGAAAAGTTAATACTAGTTCCAGTGTAGGTCTTCCTACCTATTTGATTACAGAAATTTTCATGAGTAATTTTTCATTTCTTAATTACCTTGTCTTCTAACATTATCCATTGTTATTTCCACCATTAGGATCCACTCCTACTATCAGAACTCATCTTCCTTGAATTGACTATCAACAGTGCTGATGTAGGCAGTACCAATGTAAATATAACTATATAATATACCAATATAAATAAATCATATGGGTGATTGGAAAATTGAATATCTACAGTATAATGAAGGAAATAAATGCAATTCATGATTGGAATTTAATCAGAAATATTATGATAACAAGCACACCTCTAGATTGATTAATCCTATACACTCTTTGCTAGTCTCCCACTTTGTACCAACTGCAAACATGAACTCAAACAAAGTTCTGTTTTCTTTTCCCTAGCATTTTCTGATTTATTTCAGACTTCCAGTCTTCACTGTATTTGTTTTTATTTTCGTAACTCATTATTGACTCTTTTCCTTTTGACTGGTTTCTGCAACATCCTTTCATCCCTTCAGTATTGCAAACGTTGCAAATCATTTTCTGGGATATAGTCACTGTGTATTCAAACTTACACCAAAACAGTAGTTCTAATGAAAGCTCACACTACCTGAAACATTAACTCTGGCTCCTCTCTCTTTACAGATACTACCAGACCTGCTGAGTATTTTCAGCATTTTCTGGCTACATTTCAACATCAGCAACATGTCACATCACAGCAAAACAAATTTGTCTCTCACCCTCTCTTGTTCATTCCCCTCTCTAGCTCTTTCTCCTCCTTTGAGACACTTCGTAAAATATCTTTTTTTGGCCAAGTTTTCGGATAGCTACCCTTTATGAGGCTCAATGTTCAATTTGGTTCAAAAAAGATGCACTTGCGGTTTTTGTTAAAGCTGCAAGATATATGCAGATTATTGCTGCATCTACACTGCATTGCTACAGTTATTTATAACATATCCAACTTTCTTTGTAGCAATGATAAAATCTATCACCCAAGTCACGTTTGCAAATGACCACTAAGGCACCCACAGCTCTCAACAGAATTGATATAACCACTAGCTAGAGCCAAATGCTTTCTTCTGTGAGCCCACATCTTTCAAATCTTCAAGGTTCAGCTGTAAGATTTGTGTGGATCCCTATCAGGATCCAAACTGTTTGCCAGCTTTAGCCTTCAAGTGGGTGGCAGCTTTTGAATAAAAGGTCTTTGGGTCAGGCTGCATGCAAGTTTCCAGATGGGAATTAGTTGAATGTTTGTTTATCCGCTGTCCAGCACAGAAAAAAAAGAAGCCGTGCTGGAAAAGAATATTTTTGTCTGTGATGATTCTACAGTTCAAGTGCCCCAGTCCTAAGCCTTGTTATTAAAGGTGTAAAAATACCAACATTTTCCAAAGTCAACTTGCCTGCAGCGCCTGAAATTTATGCTGGCTAATGGGTTGTTTTGCACTGTTGCTGAGAGAAGGGTCCCATTCACATTTGCTCATGGTAATATTTAACTCTTATTCATGGTGAATTGAATGAACAGCCTGGGAAATGTATTGCTATTTCAGAAACTGGTTCCTTCATGCAGTAATAACTGGCAAAAAGGTGTAAGCAGTTGTCTATAAAGTGCATCGAGACTCCATGAGCTGTGTAAACCAGGTGTGCAACATTTTCACATAGGACCCATCGTTGTGCGCTGCCCAAGGTTGCTGGAGGGTGATAACTAGCCAAGTACCCATGCTGAGGCTGTTTATTAATCTATCACATGTGTCACTGAACACACTGAAAGAATATTAAAATCAAAGGATTTATGTTTACTGGTACTTATCATTCCAACTTTGTCGCCTGGCTTCTTTTGCTGGGTGGCAATCTCATTTAAGCATGTCATTGTGGATCGTACAATGTCATTTAACTAAAAGTTATAATTCACATCCAGCCCATTGATGCACATGGGCAAATTTAACGCGGCTACACTCAAGCAAGCCTGCTGTGCAGGATAGGCATTCCAGTTTCATGAATTACCACAAAAAAAATACACACTTGCAGACTGCAGATTTTTCAAGTCTTCTCAACTGTAAGCCCTGTCTGATAGAACTGGATGATGGGGAAGGGAGGGCTGTTGTAGGGGTAGAAACAGGAGGTGGAAGAAAGGGAGTGCATTCCTCTCACTTAGATCCATTCTGGCCAATCTGTCATAGAAATGGTCAGGTGCTTCTTGTTCTGAACTGTAGTTTAACACAACAGAAGAGAAAATGAGGGAAGTTTTACAAGTTATTCTGCCATATGCTATTCTTTTCTCGTGCACTCCTCCAAAAAGGCTGTTTAAATCATTGAGAACAGCCTGTATGTTCTGCTATAAATAAATATATCCTTCTGTCAGACACCCAAAACAACTTTGCACATTTTGTAATTCCTGCGACATGATATTATTCCACTGACAGTCATCTTGTATTGAGTGGCGCTGGTTGCAAGTTCAAGGTAGTCACTGCCAGTGGAAACCATTTATACCACCCCACCTTTAACAACAGCTTGCTGAATTTACCACTTGCTGTGGTCTGCAGCAAAACGCACGTTTTTAAACTTGCAGCCCAGCTTGGACAGGTTGTTACTGGACACTGTCTTGTGGATGTGTCCCTGACGTGGTTGTGATCTGCCTCTGTTTGCTGGCAAGCGATCCAGACTCTCTGTTTGTGCAGAGGCACTTGGTTTCCCAGCTCCCTGTCCCACTGGTGTGTTTTGAAAAAAACTCAGCGGGTCTTTGCAAGATCACAATGCCTGCTTCATTCACCAATCGAGTGTGCCAGGCAGTGTGAGTCCTTGCGATAGAATGGCTTCATCCACTTAGTCGTGCCAGCCTCTGGTAACTGGGTACATGCCATTTAAGAACTGCACTGCAGCTTTGTGGGAATGGCCACATTGTCGCCAGGCTTGGGTGGGGATGAAACTGGGGAAAGATTTAACAAGGAAAAGCTAAAGAAAAGAAGTGAAGATTAGTAAATGAACACATTGATTGACAGAATAATTACAGTTCCAAATAATAAGGATCAAATATGTTTAAATCCGTTCCTAAAAAATTTGCAAAAGTGCTACAACGTAAGCTACGACATAAAACAGGTGACAGCAAATCCTGAGCATGAGAACCTGTATAAACTAAACTGGCAGTTGCATTGCAGTCAATCATAAAGCATCTGTGAAACATGAAATTTCAGTGCAGCTGGAGAAATTCCAAAGCATGCAGGAGTGTTTCTTTATCATCATTCACATTATCGACTGTTACCTTGTGTTCCATAGTAATATCATTAACCCGCAAAATATTGCACAAGCTAAATAAAGCAGGAAATACATTGCTATTTGAGAAAGTGCAGATTTTTTTTCCTCCCATTGACTTTGGTTGAAAAATCTTGTCATTTATAAAATGAGCTATAGAGAAGCCTGGATAGACTGGGGCTATTTTCCCTGAAGCATCAGAGCCTGAGGGTGACCTTATAGAGGTTTATACAATCATGAGGGGAATGGAAAGGCAAAGTCTTGTCCCCGAGATGAGGGAGTCCAAAACTACAGGGTAGAGGTTTAAGGTGAGAGGGTAAAGATTCAAAAGGGACCTAAGGGGCAACTTTTTCACACAGAGGGTGGTGGGTGTATGGAATGAGCTGCCAGAGGAAGTGGTGGAGGCTGGTACAATTACAATATTTACAAGGCATCTGGATGGGTATATGAAAAGCAAGGATTTAGAGGGATATGAGCCAAATGCTGGCAAATGGGACTAGATTAATTTAGGATATGTGATCGGCATCGATGAGTTGGACCACAGGGTCTGTTTCTGTGCTGTTCAATCTATATTATATTTAGGCTATAGGGGTATAATCTATATTTAGTTGGACCAAAGGGTCTGTTTCCGTGCTGTACATCTATATGACTCCATAATATTATTTATAGGAAGGAAATCTGTTGTGCTTACCTTCTCTGGCCCACATGTAACAGTAGGCTCGCATCAACGTGGGTGACTCTGAAATGGCCAGGGTAAGCCATTCTGTTCAAGGGCACTTAGGGATAGCTTTGCCTGTGATGTCCACATCCCATTGAAAGAAACTGTTCACCGTCTCAGAGGCTTCCAATATGTTTTACAGTCAATTAATGACTTTCCAGGAGTAACTACTGCTGCAATTTAGGAGTGCAGCCATTAATTTATGCACAGCAAAGCCCAATAAACAGCAACGTCACATTGACTGGATTACTTGATGTTGGTTGTGGGATCGATGTTGACCAGGGAAAACTCAAAGTTCTTCTTCAAATAATTATTGGGGATCTTTTGCAACCATCACAGAGAACAGATAGAGAATAGCTGTCCAAATGTACTCCTGCTAAACCCTTTAAAGCAAAATCATCAACATGGAATTTGACACCTTGCAAACCACTAATACGTAGATGTAAACAAACGTTTGTCAAATAAATGTCCTGTTTTAGGGAAAAGGGAGCTCTTGTGGTGTGGACATAATATCCCTATCTCTGAGCCAGCACCAGAACCTGCAAGTTCCCCTCCAAGCCACTCACCATCTTGACTTGGAAATATATTACCATTCCTTCAGTGTCGCTTGATCAAAATCCTGGAATTCCCACCCTAACAGCATCATGAGTCTACTTATTTCACATAGACTGCAGCAGTTCAAGAAGGCAGCTCGCTACCGCTTTCTCAAGTGCACTAAGGCCAGGCACTAAATTGCTGGTCTAGTCAGTGACACTCACATCTGATTAAAAAGAAATGAAGAAATGTCAGTCCATCAGGGTGGTATAGTAGGTTAGTGGTTAGCACTGCTGCCTCACAGCGCCAGGGACCCAGGTTCAACTCCACCCTCGGGCAACTATCTGTGTAGAGTTTGCATGTTCTCCCCGTGTCTGTGTGGGTTCCACCAGGTGCTCTGGTTTCCTCCCACAGTCCTGCAGGTTAAGTGGATTGACCATCCTAAATTGTCCTGCAGCATGCAGGCTAGGTGGTTTAGCCATGGTAAATGTGGAGTTACAGGGTTGGGTGGTGTGGGTTCAATACGCTTTGGAGGTTTAGTGTGGACTTGATGGGTTAAATGGCCCTGCTTCCACACTGTAGGGGATTCTATGATTAATACTATCTAAAACATTTTTTTAATACTTCACCCATCTGTCACTGATATAGTCAAATGGTCAACTTCTGTTTTCAACTGTTTGAGTTTGACCATTTGTCACCATGTTAAATTGCACATTTTACACGGATGTTACTTGGTCTTCTGGAATATTCTACATTAATCATGCAGCACAAGAGACTCGCAATGGAATATCTATTTGGCACCTACAGCACATCACATGGAAAAGCTGACTTCTGAAGAAGAGTCATTTTGGACTTGAAACATTAACTCTGCTGAGGTTCTTCAGCACTTCCGGTTTTTATTACCTGGAGAAACAGGTCTGGTACATTATCTGTCTGCAGCCAACATCTCAGGCACACTTTTTCAAACGTTTACCAATAAAACTGCCATTCAGATCCTAATGGTTGATGAAGATGCAATCCTTGATGCAATCACCAAAGGTCACACAAGTACTGGGAGATTTACCATCAGCATTCTCTACACACATTCTCTGCACACTCTCAGGTCTGCTCTGGGGGCTCTTATTCATGGTGTTCAGTGCAGCCTGAGGTCTAAACACTGATGAAACCTCAATATCCTTTCTCCTCTTTCATGATCAATGAATCCTGGGTAATATGGACAATTGGTTAATATTGACAAAGGTTTATCCGTGTGCTCAGTTGTGTTAAACTCTTAATCTAGTACAATAGACTAGCAAACTTGCTTGTAAGCACAGTTATTATAGAATTGCATATGTTGTTCAATACACACAGTGAAAATAATGAGATGAGTGGACCACTGAGACCTAATACAATAGAATTTTTCTGAGTTTGATTTCTGCACTGTGCAAAGTTGAACAATTTAAAGTTAGACCCAGTATCGTCAGGCCATAAAGATTTGCGTGGCAATTGGGAGCAAAGTTCTATACAGACTTAACATGTCACGATTATCAGCAAAGAAGCTAAAATATTCCCAGTAACATGGACCACATTGGAGGACCAGTTCAGATGAAACTTGCATATTCACTAACTGGAATTCATGTCATTTAGACCAAAGCCTACAGCATCCATAGACTACTCTGTGAGCTAATGCAGACAAACGAGGTCATTGTGTGATTGTTGTAATAGGGAGCTAGCTAACACAGTTGTTGAATTGGCAATTGCATTCATCGTCCAGAAAAATCTGCTCATCAAACCAAAGACATGTTGCATTGTACTAAAGGGTGATTGCAAGTTCAAAGTGATCCTCACTGGTCAACAAAGCTTACAGGTCTTAAGTATAAACTCAACAGTTGACATGTCTCTAGAACACATAGACATCACAAGACGTGTGGAAGGTATGGCCCTCTTCATGCGCCATGGAAAGAGCTACTTTTTAAACAACTTCTGCAATGCATTTAGCAGACAAAGACCATTGACAATTGATCATGCACGAGGACTACCTTCAATGGCATCACACCATCCAAAGTGTTTGTAAAAGTTCAAATAGTCTGTCCTCAGAAAATTGGTGACTTTTTGTTATTGGCTTAGATTAATACGGGGCAAATGGCAATATGGTCTCCTTGTGAATTCTTAGCATGTACCACAGATATGGAAAGTCATGATGAAACCTACAAATGTAAAACTTCCAGTATTTAGGGGCTTATCAATTCCTGCAGGATCAAGAATGCTGCAGTGCAAGCACAGGTATAGTTCTGAAGAAGAGTCATATTGCACACAAAACACCGACTATCTTTGTCTCTTCACAGATAGTGCCTGACCTGTTGAATTTGTCTGGTACTTTCTTTTATTTAAAACAAAAGGTTGTACAGTTTAAATATTCCTTAAGGGGCTAAATAATTGAAGTGAGACCACAATTGTTTAAAGGTTGACTTGTATCCTCAGTGATACTGTCAACTGCAGCTGTGGAAACATCGTCAATGTGCATTCCTGAGTCTAGATCCATTGTCATTTCAAGCTGGATAACTGACAGGTCAGCCTTTCACCTCTCGATATGTGAATTAATCATGCACATCTGGATTAAACAGGAGATGCAAATTTCTTGATGCTGATTTAGTTGCCTGGTTTCAATGTCTTTACATAAAATGGTATTTTCTGTCCAAACAGATTTTGTTTATTTTACATCAGTCTCAATCTGTAGTCTGGTGGCTACTGCAACCGCTTATGTCCATGTTTCTTCCGTATTAGAAACCAATTTATTCAATGAATGTTATCCCAAAGACCTAACAGATGATGGAAGTTGAAATTTGACAGTCCATATGTACCACTATCATATCACTGCTGATAAACAATGGTGTCAGCTAGTTGGAATTCTGTTTCCAGTGAGTGGAGTATCTGTTTCTAGATGACATCACTATATGATGAAAAAGTTGTACGTGACTTGTTTCTTGGACTGATGATTTGGATAGACCAACACAATCATATTATTCCTCTTGTCCAGGTCAGTCAGTGTGTCCAATTCTTGGATAATAAATGAAAGGATGCTGCAAAAGTGCAGGACATGTGAAAGGTTTAGGTTGGGAGGCCTGCTTCCAGACCTATAAGAGCATGTGGGGTAACATTCATAGATCATAGAATCCCTACAGTGTAGAAACAGGCCATATGCCCCAACTAGTCCACACTGCCCCTTCAAAGAGCATCCCACCCTAACTCATTCCCCTACCCCTGCATTTCCCCATGTCTAACCCACTAACCTAAACATCCCTGGACACTATGGGCAATTTAGCACAGCCAATTCATCCTACCCTGCACATCTTTGGACTGTGGGAGGAAACCGGAGCACCCAGAGGAAACCCACGCAGACACAGGAAGAATGTGCAAACTCCACACAGACAGTCGCCCAAGGGCGGAATCGAACCCGGGTCCCTGGCGCTGTGAGGCAGCAGTGCTAACCACTGAGTCACCATGCCACCCCAACTGAGCCATCGTGCCGCCCTTCTGATTCATGATTGTGGCCGGACCTCTCAGTATGGACCTCTCTAAGAAGGGCCACGCATGGAGGTGTGCTGCGACTGTATTAAAGAGAAGAACAAATCATGGGACAAAAAACATCCCAGCAGGAGTTAACCTGCTATAACACTATATTATGCAC
The DNA here is from genome assembly GCF_021869965.1 of Rhincodon typus. NCBI lineage: Eukaryota > Metazoa > Chordata > Chondrichthyes > Orectolobiformes > Rhincodontidae > Rhincodon > Rhincodon typus. The sequence continues at coordinate 8,342,622 of NC_063365.1, read as the reverse complement.
TCTGTTCCATTACCCTGATATACTTACACAAGGTATGATTTGCTTGGATAGCATGCAAAACAATTCTTTCACTGTATCTCAGTACATGTGACAATAACAAATCAAATCAAATCAACCTGGGACTCAAACCTTGAGAATTGGAGAATTTGGGTTGGTTTGGTAACTATCAACCAATATTTAAGCATCAACTAACATCCCCAATACAGTTCATCTGCTTGTTATCTCAGTGCTGTTGGAAACTTGCAGTGTGCAAATCATCACCATATTTCCTAAATTACAACAATTAAACTTAATTACCTGTAAAGCACTTTGAGACATCCAAACGTCAAGAAAGGTGCTATTTAAACACAGAAACTAGTCCTCCTTATTAGTGAGGAAAGCCTTCTTTCTGATCTGAAATGCTGTAGTAAAGCAGCTCTCTTGTGTTGAGTGGATCAGCTGAATGTTTTTCAAATGCTTAATGAGCAGAAACAATGTCTAAAATGCTGCATCCATTCATTCCTGTGAAAGTGGATTGTAAGTCTTTATGACGCACACTCCATTAACTGCAGCATGCAAATTCCACACAATTCTTTTTATAAACAAGCCGTCCTGTGTTGAAAAGAGGAATTGAAGAGTTACTCTGTTACCTGCCTTTCACTGAATGTCCCAGATTCTGACTGGTGACAAAGTTGAATGAAGTGTTTTGATTTAAGATGCCTAGAAGTATGAACGCAAAGTAGTGTAGCTTGAAATAGCCTGTTTGATTAAATTGGGAGAAGATTCACATATAAATCAAATGTAAGATTCAGGTGAGTACCTTAATGGGAAAACAGAGAGAGCGCAAGCTTTAATTAGATGTTTCACACACAGGAACCATGACCAATTACAGATTATTACAATCAATTCAATTACTTGCACCAATTGAACACCTAGCATTAGTAAGTGCCAGAATGAGCAATACAAGCAGGTCTGAGGAAGGGTCAGTAGACCTAAAACATTAACTCTGATTTCTCACCACAGATGCTGCCAGAACTGGTGAGCTTTTCCAGCAATTCCAGTTTTTGTTTCTGATTTCCAGCATCTACAGTTCTTTCGGTTTTTAATACAAGCAGGGCTTTGACATGCACTGTTTAAAAATGGTGATTACAGAGCAGTTAGTAGAAAGGAAACAATAAACATTAAATAAAATAGGGTATTCATTACTAGATGCAAATAAGTGTGGTGTCATTGAATTTCATATTTGGTCTTGTTAAACATTGTTATTCGTGAAGTTCAGGCTGGAGGAGGTTCAAGGATAGCCAAACTTACATCAACACTGAATGAGAAGTAGTCTTCACAGATTCGGAAGGAGCTGAAGCTGCCAGTTTCTGAAAATTCTGTTATAAATACAGCGGAGCGACACCTCTTCTGCACTCGGTCAGTTTCACCTTGACTGACCCTGCGCTTGCTCCTGAGTTCAACAGTTTCAATAAACTAGACAGACATCTGTTCCAGGTGTTCATGCATTCCTTACGTCGAACACTGAACAGTGCAACACAGGAGTAGACCCTTCGGCCCACGATGTTGTGCCGAACATAATGCCATATTAAATTAATCCCTTCTGCCTGCTCTTTGTCTATATCCTTCCATTCCTTGCATATTCATATGCTCATCTAAAAATCCCTTAAATGCCCAATGCCCCTATCATATTTGCCTCCACCACCATCCCGGCAGCACGTTCCAAACTCTTATCACACCCTGTGTAAAAACTTGTCCTTCACATCTCCTTTGAGTTTTCCCCTCTCACCTTAAATGCATGTCCCCTAGTATTTGACATTTCAATTCTAGGAAAAAGATTCTCGCTGTCAGCCTCTATCTATGCTTCTCATAATTTTATAGACTTCTATCAAGTCTGCCCTCAGTCTGTGCCACTCCAGAGAAAACAACCCAAGTTTTTCTAGCCTCTCCTTATAGCTCATACCTTCTAATCTAGGAAGCATCCTGGTAAACCTCTTCTGCACCCTCTCCAAAGCCTACATTTCCTTCCTCTAATGTGGTGACCAGGATTGGGTGCAATTGGTAGAAGGGGCAGAAAGCTGAACCACACTCAGCCAAAGAGCTTTGTGAGGAGATTTATTAACTCTCTTTTGGAGGAGGTATCATGGGTGGCCTGTTGTTCCTCAACCAGTTGCCATAAGGGAACCTGTTCATCCATAGTCAGAGGAACTGATTTCTGACACTTGGCAGCCCCATGCACTACTCCCATCCAGTATGCAAGGCACTCCAGAGCTGAAATGGATGTTAATTCTGTGACCTTGCATTGTCCTGCCAATCATCTCTCTTTCTTTAAAAAGATTGTGAATTAAAAAAATCCACCCTCCCTTCAATCCTCCCCAAGAAATGCTGGAATGGGAATCCAGCTGAAAAAGAGACCCAACCCAATTTCCAACTACACTAACACTCAAGCAACTGATAATGGATTATAATAAAAACGAAGAACTGTGGATGATGGAGATCTAAAATAAAAAGAGAAACTGCTGGAGAAACTGAGCAGATCTGGCAGCATCTGACTGGGAAGAAAGTAGAGTTAATGATTCAAGTTCAGTGACTCTTCTTCAGCAATTTCTGTTTTTGTTAATGGATTAGAATAGTTAGGGGGTTGTTTTAACCAGCGAACACTCGTAGGGCCAAAGGGCCTTTTTCTGTAGTGTAGGTCCAAGATTCTATGACTGATAACCCCATTTTGTCTTCAATACAAAAGAAATCCAATGAGTTTATGGATCAAACAAATGCCACATTTAACAAAAGGGAAACACAATGTGTCATGTGAACAATGTAGGAATACCGGGGGGATTGACAGAGCAAGATCTGGCCCACAGAGTCACAAGTCAGTGTGTTGATATGCTTCTTTCCTGAGATATTAGCATTCTCCATCATCCAAGGTAGCATCACTATTTTTGACATCCAGGTGGGCTTTGATAGCATGGCACAGGATAAGCAACAGGACAACTTCCTTGAGATATCTTCAGCCATCCTGTGAATCTTCAGGAAGTGGAGTAACGTTGACAATAGACCTGTTGTAGAAGATAACTGACAGATGATTGTGTCAAACAATAGAGAACCTGAAAGGGGAAGCTTATTAGTAATATCGCTGGACCTAGGTAATGTTTTGGAGACGTGGGTTCAAATTCCGCCAAGGCAGATGGTGGCATTTGAATTCAATAAAGATCTGGAATTGAAAGACTAATGGATGACCATTAAACCATTGTCGATTGTCAGGAAAACCCATCTAGTTCACTAAAACCCTTTAGGGAAGGAAATCTGCCATCCTTACCTGCGCTGGTCTACATGTGACTCCAGAGCCACAGTGGTTGACTCTTACCTGCTGTCTGGGCAATTAGGGATGGACAATAAATGCTGGCCTAGGCAGTGACGCCCTCATCCCATGAATGAATAAAAAATAACTGTAATGAAATCAACAGATATTCATTATAAATCATGAAGTCTTACATCACAGAAAGAATTCTGCCCATCATGCCTTTACCACCTCTAGGCAAAAGCAATCCAATTAATTGTACTCGCTTGCTGTTTCCCTACATACAAAACACATTCTCCCCTGTTCTTTTACATATAGATACCGGGTAAAATCAGCATTTTATAAAGGAAAATAACAAATGGTCCAACGCTGTGAGCTAAAATTACAACACTAGATTTTATAAATGTACTTGACTTTTTCTTATAACATTACTAAATAATACCAAATCAGTTTGACTTGAATCTTTTTAGCTTCAGATTGACCCTGTCTTTTCCTAATTTAAAAACTCCTGGCTAATTAGCTCCCCCCTGAAAATAGTCGCTGAAGTTTCCAGAGATTTTCTCTAAGTGCCAGGTACAATCAAAAGGAGCCTTTAGTCATGAAACCACTGAATAATTTAAAATATATTTTCGCTCCTCCTGCAACTTATACTTACTCATAGACTAAAGCGACCAGCAACGTTTGCAAAATTACAAACTGAGCCACACAGGCATGATTGCAAATGTCTCTGGATTCTTTCAGAATTCTTGCTGCTGAAGATATTTGCAGAGCTTCCTAGTCAGCGGCAGACAAATACACAGTGAAACCAGTGACTGTTTGGTACTTTGACAGGGCTGTCTATTATGCTAACTCTGCCTGTGATGATGTCAAACAGAACAGGCAGGATTCCTACAGGTATGGATGTCACCAATTGTGTACATGTTGTTGGGAATTTTGGTCTCTCAAAAACAGAGTTTTCCGAGTATCCACTGTATAGCATGACATTTCATTTAATAGCTAATTCAGCAGTAACTAACTTCCAAAAAATTCCAGACATGAAAACAAAAGGGAAGAATTATGATAAAAACAACTAAGGCCACAATGTCCACGGAACTAATATCAACAATTTATCTATCACTAAATGTTCTCTATTGTCAGTGTGATGTTTTTGGAAATACAAAGGTTTTTGTTGTTGGAAGAAATGAAAACTAACCTTCCAATGGAGGTGGGCAAAATGGACAATATTCATCCTGGGTATCATGAGCAACTGCCCATGTCATTGGCTGAGAGGGTTTAGACAAGGTGATTGGCACAGCATGGAATGCCATGCCCCAAAATAGTGCATCTCAATTGTGAGAAGTGGGGAATGATCTACCATCTTCCTGAGAGAAGACTACAAGTTCCCCTACATGGCAGAGTAAAGAACAAACATGGCTGCCACCAAAGGCTACTGGAAAAAACAATAAAATGTTTGGGATGTGAGAGTGTGTTGCCTCCACTCTCAATTCTACATAATGACTTCAGGATCAATGAAACGTTGTCAGGTTGTATAATTTCTTTGCTTATTTAACTATTGTATCATAACTAAACTACTGCTTCTTTAGGACCGAGTTGAGGAGGAACATATTCATTCAAAGGGCTGTGAATCTGCGGAATTTCCCGCCCAGTGAAGTAGTTGAGACTACGTCATTGAATGTTTTTAAGGCAAAGACAGATAGATTTTTGAACAGTAAAGGAATTAAGTGTTATAGTGAGAGGGTGGGTAAGTGGAGCTGAGTCCACGAAAAGATCAACCTTGATCTTATTGTAGGAGTGTCAATGTTGGACTGGCTTGGACAAAGTCAGAAGTCACATGACACCAGGTCGTAGTCCAACAGGTTTATTTGAAATCACCAGCTTTCGGAGCGTAGCCCCTTCCTCAGGTGAAGTGAGAGAGAAGCACACAGAACACAGAATTTGTAGGCAAAGAGATCAAAGACAGAGAGATCAAAAGATCATACAAATGCTGTGAGTGGAGTGTCGAATAATAACTCTCTGCAGGTGATCAAAAGTGTCAGACAGTGTGAGTAAAGTATCAACAGCTGAATAACAAGCGAAGGGATGACCTATAATTCAATTAAATGAGGCTGAGAGATAATTACAAAAACTTAAAAATAAGGTGGTGCTGGAGACAAACCAAATCTCTGGAATAACATGATAGGTATAAGAGTCGCATGCTGAGGGTCTAACGAAAGCGACAAGTAATGCAAATCTGTACAAACTAATTAAGGTAGCGAGATCATAATAAAGATCAGTGATGGTGTCAAATCGGGACAGTACAGAAGATTTTACAAATACAGAACAGTGTGGTGGGGTTACATTTAGCAGGAAATGAACCCAAGATCACTGTTGAGGCCATCTTCATGGGTATGGAACTTGGCTATCAGTTTCTGCTCGGTGATTCTGTGTTGTTGTGTATCTCAAAGGCCACCTCTTACCCAAAGATCAGAGACTGAATGTCCCTGGCCGCTGAAGTCATCCCCGACTTGGAGACAACATTCCCATCTGGCAATTGTTGCGCAGTGCCCATTCATCTGTTGTTGTAGCATCTGCATGGTCTCGCCAATATACCATGCCTTGGGGCATCCTTGCCTGCAGCGTCAGAGATAGACAACATTGGCCAAGTCACATGACTATCTGCCGTGTTTGTGGTGGGTGGTGTTCCCACGTGTGATGGTGGCCTCCATGTTGATGATCTGACATGTCTTGCAGAGATTGGCATAGCAGGGTTGTGTGGCGTTGTGGTCGCTGTCCTCCTGAAGGCTGGGTAGTTTGCTGCAAACAATGGTCTGTTTAAGGTTGGGCAGTTGTTTGAAGGTGAGAAGGGGCTATGCTCTGAAAGCTTCGTGATTTCAAATAAACCTGTTGGACTTTAACCTGGTGTTGATTGACTTCTGACTCTGTCCACCCCAGTCCAACACCTGCACCTGCACATTGTGATTACAGACCCACAGCAATGTGGTCCACCTTAATTTCTTTCAAGGGTGGTCAGGGACGGGAACCAATCTGGCATTTCTCATGACACCCATATCCGATTGATTTTTTTGTTTAAAGATCTGGGATGTAGACTGCGCTACTAGACAATTCATCCTCCCCAGTAATTTAAAAAGTATTCTTCTCTTTGAAAATGCTCTTAGACTTTTCACTGAGCCACAAATAAAAGATTCAACTCTGGTTTTAAGAAAGTGTCTATTCTTTTACATCATTAAAGAATAAGTTTTCCCACCTTAGATATTGCTCCCAGTCAGCTTTTTTAATTCACAAATCCAATCATTGGATTAGATTTGATGATTACAGAAAACCAATTGTGGTTCTTCTTTCCCAATTCTGCAAAATGAGCTCATGTCCCCTTGAGCTTAACAATCCAGATTTGGTACTACACTGCAGGACTGGGGGAGTGCTGCACTGTCAGAAGTTCTATTGCTTGGGCAACATGTTAAAGTGAGGCCCATTCTGCCTTCTCTACATGTAAAAGTTTCCATGGCACCTCTTCAAAGAAGAACACGCTTATGCAAAAACTGAAAGAATTGCAGATGCTGTAAATCAGAAACAAACACAGAAATTGCTGGAAAAGCTCAGTAGGTCTGGCACCATCTGTGCAGAGAAATCAGTGTTAACAAGTTCCAGGAAGGGTCACTTGACCCGAAACGTTAACTCTGATTTCTCTACACAGGTGATGCCAGACCTGCTGAGCTCTTCCAGCAATTTCTGTTTTTTGTGACATATGTTTATGTCCTGTGTCCAGGAAAATATTTACCCCTAACTAACATCACAAAACAAAGATTATTTTAATGTTATAGCAGCATATTCTATGGGGGGCGGGGGCTTGCTATGTGCCATGCTTCCTGCATTGTGACTGTCACACACATCATACGGACTTCAAAGTCTGTAACATATTTTGGGGCATCTCACAGTTGTCAGAAGAGCCATATAAATGTTGTTTTTTCTCTTCTTTTATTAAATGATTTTCAACAACTTCAAAATTTGGCTCTTGGTTCCCCCTACTGCAGGGGATTTGACAGTGGGTGCATTTGGAAGTCGTACATGTGGAGGGAACTTGCAGGCAGCAGATGGACAGGGAGATTGTTTAAGAGCCAGAATTTTATCTGAGAACATTTTGATCTGATTGAACTATCGGTAATAGTGGAACCCATTCCCACAAGCGCCAGACAGAGATATGTTGTTGGATTGGGACCTAAGTTCCAACTAGCCCTGTCTTATGAGTATTAATGGAAGATTACCTGGGGGAGAGATCGGCACAACATGTTTTTGTCCCACACTAACGTCAAACCTGTTTTGTATCTGCACTCTGTTTAAAAGGAGCCATCTATTATGTATTGTTTGGAAGGATCATTCTGCCAAGTTAGGTCATTTTAATCAGGAGGGAAACCAGCAGTAGTAGGAGGCATTCATGTGCTGAATTCTGTTAGCCCCAGAGCAGTCTGAACAGGTAATAAAACCAAAGACTTCCTGCTACAGCATTGCTCAAACATTATTAATGTTTCACTGACATTGACAATGTAAAACACATTGTAAATGACAAAATATCCTGCCAACTTAGCAAAAAAAGCTTCAGTTTTTTTTTGTTCGTCCAACTTAATGATTACAGAAAACCGAAATTGTAGAATATCAAGCAGGAAATTGAAGTTTTAACTCAAAATTACCAATGTGATTGTCTCCTGACTAAACCTAATTAATTTTGTTCCATGTTAAAACCAAGAATTACATTGGAACCTGCTCACGTGGAATGGTTGTGATAAATAGCAAAGTTGCATTTGAAGGAAAGTTGGATAAATACGTGCGAGAGGAAAGAATAGAGAGCGATTTTGGAGTCGATTGCATGGCCTAATGTTCATAGAGTTATATTTGACCGCAAAGAAAGAGTCCCTTCAGCCCACCATGTGTGCACCAGTCATCAAATGCCTATCTCTTCCATTCTCATTTTGCAGCCCTTGGCCCGTACCTTGTAGACCAAGTCTTTCAAAATATTAAAATTAAAATAAATCATCGAAATGCTTCTTAAATGTTGGGATTGTCTGGTCTCAGTGTAGATTATATTGTTATCAGAAGATTGTAGGTGCAAATCCTGCGATGATCGTTTTAGTTAAGTTTGACAAGTTTCTGCAACTTTTTGTTGACTGTCTGAATTTGTTTTTGTAACAGTGCCCCACCAGGAACTGTCTCAGGTGTGTAACGTTTATCTTAAAAGAATAGAAAGTAATTTTGTTGGGGTGAGCTGAAGTAAGGTTGGGAGGAGAATCACGTGGGTCTTGGGCTAGTTAGGCGAAATGGCCTGTTTCTGTGCTGTAAATTCTGTTTCGTTCTATTTGGCTGGGGAAAGAGCAAAGTGAGTAATGCTGTATCGCTTCCAAACTAACCTACATAAAGGGACAGTATATGGAAATATGATGAGACTATTATGTCTATAGGTGGAGAAGATGGATGTTCAAAGGATACTGAGTTCACTATAGGGATGTGAAGATGCTTCAATTCAAATTAAATACTTTTACAAATGTGCTTAATGTTAGAGGGATTCCACAAACTAAGTAAAGCCATGTAACTGAGAGACTCAAAAAGATCACATGTTCTCCTCTGCAAACTTAAACCAGAGCCCTCATGATTTCTCCTTCTTCACTTCATAGAATCCCCACAATGTGGAAGTAGGTCATTCAGCCCATTGTGTCCACACTGCCACTCTGAAGAGCATCCCACCCAGTCCAACGCCACTATCCTATCCTTGTAAGTCTGCATTTTCCATGGCTAATGAACCTAACCTGCATATTTTTGGACTGTGGGAGGAAACCCACACAGACATGGGGAGAATGTGCAAACTCCACACAGACAGTCACCTGAGGCTGAGATTGAACCCAGGTCCCTGGTGCTGTGAGATAGCAGTACTAACCACTGAGCCACCGTGTCACCCCACTTAATTGTGTTCATCCAACTCTAATGGTCTTCGATGTACTGGGATGACAGCAAGGTATGGATTTGGCAGTCAGAGGTGAAGGCCAATAAGAAGTTTGCTGCCTTCCCAGTAGCAATTTCCCCAAATTCAGTGCCTTTGGCAGTGCAGCACCTTTGTCAATGGATCTGTGAGAATGTCAAGGTAGAGCGAGACTCTCGAAACCATCAAATTTTTTAAAAATTAACCAACTGATCTGACTTAGATTTGATTGGTATACAGGAAGTAGAACAAAGGTTGGAAGCTACGAATGGATTAAGGCAGAAAAATAAATAAGAAAGATAGAAAAAAGTTCTTCAAAAAAACTTTTAAAGCTCCAACCCTAATTTTCTTCTGAGGGATTGGTGGTCCATACTGTGTAAAGTTATATTTTTCAGGACTAGAGGGGTTATTCAGCAGTAGTTTTCATTTATCACACTATTAAACCTCACTTTCTTCTGAGTGCAAGAGTCCTAGCATTTTGACTTACTGTTAATGTGGAGCCAGATTGTAAATAGCAGATGTTCACACCATTGCAGCCATTTCAATGTTGAGTCCATTGGTGAATACCTCACAATGTGGAGACACAGAGTATCTCTAACAATAAGTTTTGGGTCCCCACTTATAAATGCATTTGTTTTAAGCATTGCTCTCAAATTTCTCACAATGGCAGCTTATGTCGAGGTACAGTTCCTCTCAGTTCACCCACGGTCAACTCCATGAACATATTCATTAAGGTTGCATTTCATGATCTCCTTCTTACTCACTCTGCAAGGGTATCAAGCCAAATATTCTGGAGCACCATGGAAATGGTCCTTTCTATTCTTAGCTGCTGCTATCACAAACACATGCACTGAGAACGAGAGCCACAGGCAATCAGAACCAAAGACATAAATGGTCACATTTATATAGACCCTTCATGATCTCAGGACATCTTAAACATTTTACAGCCAATGAGGTAATTGATGTATTGTTACTTTCAGAATGTAGGAACCAATTTATGAACAGCAAGCTCCTAGAAAGAGCAATGCGATAATGATCAAATAATCTGTTTGCAATGGTGCTGGTTGAAGCAATTGGTTGAGCAGCATACCAGGGAGAAACCTCACCACCCCTCCCCACCTTGGCTGTTCTTCTACACTCTAGATCAAAGATTGGACATCTCACATTAATGCCAAAAGTCAGTTTTTCCAACAACATGCAGTGGTGTTTAGTGAATCTTGTTCTCACAGTTCTGGAGTAGAGCTTAAACACATCTCCTGCTAAATTAAGACATGAGAGTACAACCAACCTGACCCCAGATGCCACACAAGATGAGCTCAGCACTTTTTTGTCCATCCCTAGTTTCCTTTGAGAAGGTGATGAGCTACATTCTTGAACTGATGTAGTTCATGTATTGTAGGTAGACCCACAATGCTGTTATTGAGTGAGTTTCAGGATTTTGACCAAGCGACACTGCAGAAATAGCGATATTCAATTCAATTCAATTGGCTCTTCTGTCACATGTACTCAAATGAGGACAGTGACAAGTTTATAACTCACCACTTATGGCACCATCTTATTTACAAAGCTACCTAGGTACAGATTCTTGTTGTTCCCATATGCTTTCTACCCTTGTCCTTTTAGATGGTAATGGTCATGGGTTTAAAAGGTGTTGTCTCAGGAAGCCTTGATTGATTTCTGCAGAACATCTTGGAGTGAATGTTCTTGGATATGGTGCCAATCAAGTGGGCTTGATGGTGTCAAACTTCTTGAATGTTGTTGGAGCTGCACTCATCACGCAATAGGGAGTATGCCATCAAACTCCTGCTGGGATAATGGAGCAGAAAACATGGGCGAGACTATTTTCCTTGACAGATATTAGTGAATATGTTGTAACAGCAATGCTTATAAATTTTCCAACATGCAATGGAAGTCCTGAGGCTCCCCAGAGGTGCTTTGGAACATTAACCCCATGGGCTTCTAGCATACAAAGCTCTATTATGTTGACCAGTTTATATTGACTCTACCCTGGCCTACAATGTAACCTATGTTTATAAATTTCATCACATTTCATTTATTTATAGATATTGAACCTTTACTTGTGAACCGCATATTTCATTGTATAATGGAAGTAATTATGCTTGAAGACGCAGTTGCTTTATTTAGCCTGAAGCAGTCCATCACAGCCAACAACATTAAAATACGTCTTTCACCAAACACTTGCCTCACAATGTTTTGTGTGATTTCAGTCCAAGTTCAGTTGAAATGCTTTCTCTCACTTCACTCCAGAGTTAAAAGGCCAAAGGTTAAAGTAACAGTCTTTACCAAAAGTATCTTCAACTGGTTTATTCCTTAAACACATTAAGAAAAGGGGAAATGTTTAGCAATAGTAATTGTAAATACTTGAGTTCCTTATCAAAGGAGAAATGGGAAGTCTCTAATCTTCTAAATGACTCTTAATTGGCCTCTTATCTTCCACTGATTAGTTTACTTTGTTACTTTCTGTAAACAGACAGAACAAAAGTTTTCCCCGTGACTTCATTTGTCATTGCTCTAATAGGAGAGTGAACACTGAAGAAAATAAAGTCTCAAGTGAGCTTGACTGACTGGCAAATGGAACTAAGAGGAGGCCATGTGTGGGTGTAAAGTTAAACATTTACTTAACAGTTCAGGGACTTGATAGCAGACCACCAAAACAGATCAAAGCTTTTGAGTTTCACTTCAAGGTTTTCACACCATTCCCTCAAACTATAGCTGGATGAAAAAGGACACTTAATAGACTCAATCACACTTAATGTCACTCTCCGGGAGTGACACCAAATCTAGACTGTCACTCTGCTGCAGCACTGAAGGGGAGCTGCACTGTCTAAAGGGCTATCTTCCAGATGAGGTGTTAAATCGAGGTCTGCAGGGTTGAAAGCCATCTCCTGCTAATTTAAGAAGACAGCATGTATCCTATGGCACTCTTTTGAGCTACAGCAAGAGAAACTAAGTGACAACCTTTTCACACAGAGAGTGCCACACGGAGCAAGCTGCTAGAGGACATGGTGGAAGCTGGTACAATTACAACATTTAAAGGGCATCTGGATGGGTATATGAATAGGAAGGGTTTAGAGGGATATGGGCCAATTGCTGGCAAATGGGACTAAATTAATTTGGGATATCTGGTTGGCATGGACAAGTTGGACTGAAGGGTCTGTTTCCATGCTGTACATCGCTATGACTGTATGACTACACATGGTGTCACTTATTCTGAATCACTAAATCAGATGATGTGATCATGTTCAAGTTACTATCATAGGAGCTTCCTGTGCACTGCCGCCTGACACAGTTCCATCATTTAAAGACTGTCTATGCTTTAGAAAGCCACTTCATTGGCTGTAAAACATGTCGGTACATCCTAATGTCATGAAAGGTGCTACATAAATGCAAGTAGTTTTTATCTGATCATGTGAATGTTACAGGGTTCAAATCATTGAGACTGGGTGCATATAGACTAGGTCAAAGGGTTTGAGTGATGGTTGGAGAGGATTGCCAGAGCTTCGTGAGAGCTCGGGGGGTGTTTGAAGGGGCTTGGAAACAGAACAGTGGGCAAGGGAGGGAAGCACATTGTGGCACATGGCCACTGAGATGGATAACTTGGAAGATCACTGAGGGATAAGGGAGAAGGGGTGGAGTGCTTGTAGAGTTAGGTTGTTGGGGCTGAAGGAAACAGTTTTGATCACCTTGGCCCACAAGCAGTAAATATACTTAGCTGATGGATCTTATCCCCCTTACCTCTTTTTGCTGGATTTCACATGGAAAAGGAAAGCCAACCAAACTAGAAATCATGTTAATGCCTGACTCCCAAGAGTTCTGTGCCTGTGGTCCCCTCTGGACACAAACTGTACACGGGTGCGTTCAAAACGGTTTTGATTCCTGCTTCTGATTTTTAGCCATCGATCCATATATTCCTGTGCATTCAAATTAACCCCATTTGTCTTTTGTGAGTGTTATCTGATTGAGCTGTGATGCATGTGTGGCTAACACTGCAGCCATGCATAGGTATTGTGAAAATGATTGCACACACTTCATTCACCTTATTTACTACAGTCTCACATTGACTGAATATTTTAAGCCAAGAAAATTCGCAAAAAGAGCCGACCCTTAATCAAAGATTGATTGTAGAGGAACGCATGGGCCTACAATTGCATCCAAGAGCGGCCATTTTCTTTTCACACAGGACTCCTGTTGACTTTAGCAATGCTGGCATTCATTTAGTGGCTGGTAGACTGGAGCCAGGCTAAGGTGAGTTCTGTATTTAATGAGATTATTTATGTATGAATTTCTGGGCACTGAGTGTATCTTTGGTATGGTCTGCTAGTTTAAAATAAAATTAACACCTAATTGCTACAGCACAAGAGTGGTTTCAACCTTTAGAAAATGTTTGAATGCAGAGGGGCTCTGAGAACAGGTTAATTATAATAACAAGTTGATTAAAAACACAAATTAATCAACAGCCCATGAATCAGGGTATAACAAGAACAAAGTTTGCATGGCTCCGTTTCGCAGTTCCTCCTTTGTTGCGCTGTCAAGCAGTAAAACTGCCTTTCCTCATAAGGCATGCAGATCTCAAATCATAATAACTCTGGCAAATAGTTTTAAAATGCTCTCAAATGTCTTTTCTTAACCCCCTGGGAGCTTAGACTTTAGTCGAAATATACAGTAGCTCATTGAAAACAGGAGTGTCAACCTAACGTCGTGCCAATGTTAAAGAAAGGGCAAGAATTGCAGGCTGGTTAGGTTAGTCATAAAAATATTTGAAAAGATTATAAGGGACATAATTCAGGATCATTTATCAAAAGTAAATACGACCACGGAAAGCCAACATGGATTTATGAATAGAGGACCGTGCTTCATAAATTTATTGAGGTTGTGACTGAGTTACCAGATGGGGGCAAGCAAGGAGATATTTTTCATCTCAGTTTTCAAAAGCCACTCAATGAAATAATTCACAAGAGACTAGTACCAAGGTGAAAGCTTGGGGAATGAAGAGGAAGCAGCTAGGGAAAAAAAGAGACAACAAGGTGCAGGGCTGGATGAACACAGCAGGCCA